>NW_025228163.1:988-1776 GCF_018294505.1 Triticum aestivum | reverse complement strand
GCTATGCGGGTGAAATGATGATACCATGCCAACTTCCAACATTTTCAGAGTTCATTTTGTAGTGATTTTCAATTTCACGGTCATTTAGCTCTCTAAACAAATCGGTAAATGACTGAAAAACAGCAAATGATGTCAGAACGTGCTGGAAATTGATGACGTCGCTTTGAATGCTGCATACTGAACGCAAAAATAGTCTGGAGTTCAAATAATTTTAAAAAACATTGAAGTGCCCGTGTAACAGATGAGTTTTCGTCCGAAACCCTGATACTCTGAAAGAGATTGTCCAGTTTGTACACGAAGTGTGTCCAGTTTTAGCTGTGACCCTCTCTACCTTTTTGCACATGCTATGTGGGTCAAATGATGATACCATGCCAAGTTCCAACATTTTCAGAGTTCATTTTGTAATTATTTTCAATTTCACGGTCATTTAGCTCTCTAAACAAATCGGTAAATGACTGAAAAACACCAAATGATATCAGAACATGCTGGAAATTGATGAGGTCGCTTTAAATGCTGCATACTAAACACAAAAATAGTCTAGAGATCAAATAAGTTTAAGAAACATTGAAGTGCCCGTGTAACAGATGAGTTCTCGTCCGAAACCCTGATACTCCGAAAGAGATTGTCCTGTTTGTACATGAAGTGCGTCCAGTTTTGGCCGTGACCCTCTCTACCCTTTTGCACATGCTATGCAGGTGAAATGATGATACCATGCCAAGTTCCAACATTTTCAGAGTTCATTTTGTAGTGATTTTCAATTTCACAGTCATTTAGCTCTCTAAACAAAT
>NW_025228163.1:0-657 GCF_018294505.1 Triticum aestivum | reverse complement strand
AAAATAGCAAATGACGTCAGAACGTGTTGGAAATTGATGACGGCGCTTTGAATGCTGCATACTGAACGCAAAAAGTGTCTGGATTTCAAATAAGTTTAAAAAACATTGAAGTGACCGTCTAGTTTGTACACGAAGTGCGTCCAGTTTTCGCCGTGACCCTCTCTACTCTTTTGCACATGCTATGCGGGTGAAATGATGATAACATGCCAAGTTCCAACATTTTCAGAGTGCATTTTGTAGTGATTTTCAATTTCGCGGTGATTTAGCTCTCCAAACAAATCGGTAAATGACTGAAAAACAGCAAATGACGTGAGAACGTGTTGGAAATTGATGACGTCGCTTTGATGCTGCATACTGAACGCAAAAATAGTCTGGAGTTCAAATAAGTTTAAAAAACATTGAAGTGCCCGTGTAACAGATGAGTTCTCGTCCGAAACCCTGATACTCCGAAAGAGATTGTCCAGTTTGTACACAAAGTGCGTCCAGTTTTCGCCGTGACCCTCTCTACTCTTTTGCACATGCTATGCGGGGGAAATGATGATACCATGCCAAGTTCCAAAATTTTCAGAGTTCATTTTGTAGTGATTTTCAATTTCACGGTCATTTAGCTCTCTAAACAAATCGGTAAATGACTGATAAACAGCAAATGACGTCAGA
>NW_025228162.1:116005-142979 GCF_018294505.1 Triticum aestivum | reverse complement strand
ATTTGAAGTTTTGGCCGATTTTGGCCCGTTTCATGGACTATTACTCACTGATTTGATGTCCCTGAGCAATTTCCATGATTGACGAAACCCGGGGTGCGTTTATGTATTGTTGATCAATAACCCTAGGTTTTACCGATTCAGGGCTCTTTCATGGACTATTACTCACCGTTTTGCAGTCCCAAAGCGATTTCGATGCTTGTCGAACCCCAAGATGTGCTTACGTGCTGGTCGTTAAGACTCACAGATTGTGCCGATTCTGGCCCGTTTCCTGGACTATTACTCAGTTTTGGGGTCCCGAAGTGATTTCCATGATTGACGAACACCGGGGTGCATTTACATGTCGGTCACCAACACTCACAATTTTGGCCGATTCTGGTACGTTTTCTGCACAGTTACTCACCGTTGTGGGGTCCCAGAGCGATTTCCATGATTGCGATCCCTGGGGTGCGTTTACGTGCCCGTCGTCAACCCTCACAGTTTTGGCCAATTCTGACCCGTTTCGTGAACTATTACTCAACGTTTTGGGATCGCAAAGCGATTTCCATAGTTATTGAACCCCAAGGTGCGGTTACATGTTGGTCATCAACAGTCACAGTTTTGGCCGATTCTGGCCCGTTCTGTCGACTATTACTCACTTTTTTGGGGTCCCAGAGTGATTTCCATGATTAACCAACCCCGGGGTGCGTTTACGTGTCAGACATCAACACTCGCGGTTTTTGACGATTTTGGCCTGTTTCATGGACTATTACTCACCGTTTTGCGGTCACGAAGAGATTTCCATACTTGTTGAACCCCAAGGTGCGCTTACGTGTTGGTCATCAACTCTCATAGTATTGGCCAATTCTGGCCCGTTTCGTGGACTATTACTGACTGTTTTTGGGTCCCGGAGTGATTTCCACGATTAACAAACCCCATGGTGCGTTTAAGTGTCGGTCATCAACACTCGTGGTTTTTGTCGATTCTGGGCCGTTTCATGGACTATTACTCACATTTTTGGGGTCCCAAAGCGATTTCCATGGATGTCGAACCCCAAGGTGCGCTTATGTATCGGTCATCAACAATCGCAGTTTCGGCCGATTCTGGCCCGTTTCTTGGACTATAACTCAGTTTTTGGCTCACGTAGTGATTTCCACGACCGACGAACACCGGTGTGTTTATGTGTCGGTCATCAACATTTGAAGTTTTGGCCGATTTTGGCCCGTTTCATGGACTATTACTCACTGATTTGATGTCCCTGAGCAATTTCCATGATTGACGAAACCCGGGGTGCGTTTATGTATTGTTGATCAATAACCCTAGGTTTTACCGATTCAGGGCTCTTTCATGGACTATTACTCACCGTTTTGCAGTCCCAAAGCGATTTCGATGCTTGTCGAACCCCAAGATGTGCTTACGTGCTGGTCGTTAAGAATCGCAGATTGTGCCGATTCTGGCCGGTTTCCTGGACTATTACTCAGTTTTGGGGTCCCGAAGTGATTTCCATGATTGACGAACACCGGGGTGCATTTACATGTCGGTCACCAACACTCACAATTTTGGCCGATTCTGGTACGTTTTCTGCACAGTTACTCACCGTTGTGGGGTCCCAGAGCGATTTCCATGATTGACGATCCCTAGGGTGCGTTTACCTGCCCGTCGTCAACCCTCACAGTTTTGGCCAATTCTGACCCGTTTCGTGAACTATTACTCACCGTTTTGGGATCGCAAAGCGATTTCCATAGTTATTGAACCCCAAGGTGCGCTTACATGTTGGTCATCAACAGTCACAGTTTTGGCCGATTCTGGCCCGTTCTGTCGACTATTACTCACTTTTTTGGGGTCCCAGAGTGATTTCCATGATTAACCAACCCCGGGGTGCGTTTACGTGTCAGACATCAACACTCGCGGTTTTTGACGATTTTGGCCCGTTTCATGGACTATTACTCACCGTTTTGCGGTCACGAAGAGATTTCCATAGTTGTTGAACCCCAAGGTGCGCTTACGTGTTGGTCATCAACTCTCATAGTATTGGCCAATTCTGGCCCGTTTCGTGGACTATTACTGACTGTTTTGGGGTCCCGGAGTGATTTCCACGATTAACAAACCCCATGGTGCGTTTAAGTGTCGGTCATCAACACTCGTGGTTTTTGTCGATTCTGGGCCGTTTCATGGACTATTACTCACATTTTTGGGGTCCCAAAGCGATTTCCATGGATGTCGAACCCCAAGGTGCGCTTATGTATCGGTCATCAACAATCGCAGTTTCGGCCGATTCTGGCCCGTTTCTTGGACTATAACTCAGTTTTTGGCTCACGTAGTGATTTCCACGGCCGACGAACACCGGTGTGTTTATGTGTCGGTCATCAACATTTGCAGTTTTGGCCGATTTTGGCCCGTTTCATGGACTATTACTCACTGATTTCAGGTCCCTGAGCAATTTCCATGATTGACGAAACCCGGGGTGCGTTTATGTATTGTTGATCAATAACCCTAGGTTTTACCGATTCAGGGCTCTTTCATGGACTATTACTCACCGTTTTGCAGTCCCAAAGCGATTTCGATGCTTGTCGAACCCCAAGATGTGCTTACGTGCTGGTCGTTAAGAATCGCAGATTGTGCCGATTCTGGCCCGTTTCCTGGACTATTACTCAGTTTTGGGGTCCCGAAGTGATTTCCATGATTGACGAACACCGGGGTGCATTTACGTGTCGGTCACCAACACTCACAATTTTGGCCGATTCTGGTACGTTTTCTGCACAGTTACTCACCGTTGTGGGGTCCCGGAGCGATTTCCATGATTGACGATCCCTGGGGTGCGTTTACGTGCCCGTCGTCAACCCTCACAGTTTTGGCCAATTCTGACCCGTTTCGCGAACTATTACTCACCGTTTTGGGATCGCAAAGTGATTTCCATAGTTATTGAACCCCAAGGTGCGCTTACATGTTGGTCATCAACAGTCACAGTTTTGGCCGATTCTGGCCCGTTCTGTCGACTATTACTCACTTTTTTGGGGTCCCAGAGTGATTTCCATGATTAACGAACCCCGGGGTGCGTTTACGTGTCAGACATCAACACTCGTGGTTTTTGACGATTCTGGCCCGTTTCATGGACTATTACTCACCGTTTTGCGGTCACGAAGAGATTTCCACAGTTGTTGAACCCCAAGGTGCGCTTACGTGTTGGTCATCAACTCTCATAGTATTGGCCAATTCTGGCCCGTTTCGTGGACTATTACTGACTGTTTTGGGGTCCCGGAGTGATTTCCACGATTAACAAACCCCATGGTGCGTTTAAGTGTCGGTCATCAACACTCGTGGTTTTTGTCGATTCTGGGCCGTTTCATGGACTATTACTCACATTTTTGGGGTCCCAAAGCGATTTCCATGGATGTCGAACCCCAAGCTGCGCTTATGTATCGGTCATCAACAATCGCAGTTTCGGCCGATTCTGGCCCGTTTCTTGGACCATAACTCAGTTTTTGGCTCACGTAGTGATTTCCACGACCGACGAACACCGGTGTGTTTATGTGTCGGTCATCAACATTTGAAGTTTTGGCCGATTTTGGCCCGTTTCATGGACTATTACTCACTGATTTGATGTCCCTGAGCAATTTCCATGATTGACGAAACCCGGGGTGCGTTTATGTATTGTTGATCAATAACCCTAGGTTTTACCGATTCAGGGCTCTTTCATGGACTATTACTCACCGTTTTGCAGTCCCAAAGCGATTTCGATGCTTGTCGAACCCCAAGATGTGCTTACGTGCTGGTCGTTAAGACTCACAGATTGTGCCGATTCTGGCCCGTTTCCTGGACTATTACTCAGTTTTGGGGTCCCGAAGTGATTTCCATGATTGACGAACACCGGGGTGCATTTACATGTCGGTCACCAACACTCACAATTTTGGCCGATTCTGGTACGTTTTCTGCACAGTTACTCACCGTTGTGGGGTCCCAGAGCGATTTCCATGATTGCGATCCCTGGGGTGCGTTTACGTGCCCGTCGTCAACCCTCACAGTTTTGGCCAATTCTGACCCGTTTCGTGAACTATTACTCAACGTTTTGGGATCGCAAAGCGATTTCCATAGTTATTGAACCCCAAGGTGCGCTTACATGTTGGTCATCAACAGTCACAGTTTTGGCCGATTCTGGCCCGTTCTGTCGACTATTACTCACTTTTTTGGGGTCCCAGAGTGATTTCCATGATTAACCAACCCCGGGGTGCGTTTACGTGTCAGACATCAACACTCGCGGTTTTTGACGATTTTGGCCTGTTTCATGGACTATTACTCACCGTTTTGCGGTCACGAAGAGATTTCCATAGTTGTTGAACCCCAAGGTGCGCTTACGTGTTGGTCATCAACTCTCATAGTATTGGCCAATTCTGGCCCGTTTCGTGGACTATTACTGACTGTTTTGGGGTCCCGGAGTGATTTCCACGATTAACAAACCCCATGGTGCGTTTAAGTGTCGGTCATCAACACTCGTGGTTTTTGTCGATTCTGGGCCGTTTCATGGACTATTACTCACATTTTTGGGGTCCCAAAGCGATTTCCATGGATGTCGAACCCCAAGGTGCGCTTATGTATCGGTCATCAACAATCGCAGTTTCGGCCGATTCTGGCCCGTTTCTTGGACTATAACTCAGTTTTTGGCTCATGTAGTGATTTCCACGACCGACGAACACCGGTGTGTTTATGTGTCGGTCATCAACATTTGAAGTTTTGGCCGATTTTGGCCCGTTTCATGGACTATTACTCACTGATTTGATGTCCCTGAGCAATTTCCATGATTGACGAAACCCGGGGTGCGTTTATGTATTGTTGATCAATAACCCTAGGTTTTACCGATTCAGGGCTCTTTCATGGACTATTACTCACCGTTTTGCAGTCCCAAAGCGATTTCGATGCTTGTTGAACCCCAAGATGTGCTTACGTGCTGGTCGTTAAGACTCGCAGATTGTGCCGATTCTGGCCCGTTTCCTGGACTATTACTCAGTTTTGGGGTCCCGAAGTGATTTCCATGATTGACGAACACCGGGGTGCATTTACGTGTCGGTCACCAACACTCACAATTTTGGCCGATTCTGGTACGTTTTCTGCACAGTTACTCACCGTTGTGGGGTCCTAGAGCGATTTCCATGATTGACGATCCCTGGGGTGCGTTTACGTGCCCATCGTCAACCCTCACAGTTTTGGCCAATTCTGACCCGTTTCGTGAACTATTACTCACCGTTTTGGGATCGCAAAGCGATTTCCATAGTTATTGAACCCCAAGGTGCGCTTACATGTTGGTCATCAACAGTCACAGTTTTGGCCGATTCTGGCCCGTTCTGTCGACTATTACTCACTTTTTTGGGGTCCCAGAGTGATTTCCATGATTAACCAACCCCGGGGTGCGTTTACGTGTCAGACATCAACACTCGCGGTTTTTGACGATTTTGGCCCGTTTCATGGACTATTACTCACCGTTTTGCGGTCACGAAGAGATTTCCATAGTTGTTGAACCCCAAGGTGCGCTTACGTGTTGGTCATCAACTCTCATAGTATTGGCCAATTCTGGCCCGTTTCGTGGACTATTACTGACTGTTTTGGGGTCCCGGAGTGATTTCCACGATTAACAAACCCCATGGTGCGTTTAAGTGTCGGTCATCAACACTCGTGGTTTTTGTCGATTCTGGGCCGTTTCATGGACTATTACTCACATTTTTGGGGTCCCAAAGCGATTTCCATGGATGTCGAACCCCAAGGTGCGCTTATATATCGGTCATCAACAATCGCAGTTTCGGCCGATTCTGGCCCGTTTCTTGGACTATAACTCAGTTTTTGGCTCACGTAGTGATTTCCACGACCGACGAACACCGGTGTGTTTATGTGTCGGTCATCAACATTTGCAGTTTTGGCCGATTTTGGCCCGTTTCATGGACTATTACTCACTGATTTCAGGTCCCTGAGCAATTTCCATGATTGACGAAACCCGGGGTGCGTTTATGTATTGTTGATCAATAACCCTAGGTTTTACCGATTCAGGGCTCTTTCATGGACTATTACTCACCGTTTTGCAGTCCCAAAGCGATTTCGATGCTTGTTGAACCCCAAGATGTGCTTACGTGCTGGTCGTTAAGAATCGCAGATTGTGCCGATTCTGGCCCGTTTCCTGGACTATTACTCAGTTTTGGGGTCCCGAAGTGATTTCCATGATTGACGAACACCGGGGTGCATTTACGTGTCGGTCACCAACACTCACAATTTTGGCCGATTCTGGTACGTTTTCTGCACAGTTACTCACCGTTGTGGGGTCCCGGAGCGATTTCCATGATTGACGATCCCTGGGGTGCGTTTACGTGCCCGTCGTCAACCCTCACAGTTTTGGCCAATTCTGACCCGTTTCGTGAACTATTACTCACCGTTTTGGGATCGCAAAGCGATTTCCATAGTTATTGAACCCCAAGGTGCGCTTACATGTTGGTCATCAACAGTCACAGTTTTGGCCGATTCTGGCCCGTTCTGTCGACTATTACTCACTTTTTTGGGGTCCCAGAGTGATTTCCATGATTAACGAACCCCGGGGTGCGTTTACGTGTCAGACATCAACACTCGTGGTTTTTGACGATTCTGGCCCGTTTCATGGACTATTACTCACCGTTTTGCGGTCACGAAGAGATTTCCACAGTAGTTGAACCCCAAGGTGCGCTTACGTGTTGGTCATCAACTCTCATAGTATTGGCCAATTCTGGCCCGTTTCGTGGACTATTACTGACTGTTTTGGGGTCCCGGAGTGATTTCCACGATTAACAAACCCCATGGTGCGTTTAAGTGTCGGTCATCAACACTCGTGGTTTTTGTCGATTCTGGGCCGTTTCATGGACTATTACTCACATTTTTGGGGTCCCAAAGCAATTTCCATGGATGTCGAACCCCAAGGTGCGCTTATGTATCGGTCATCAACAATCGCAGTTTCGGCCGATTCTGGCCCGTTTCTTGGACTATAACTCAGTTTTTGGCTCACGTAGTGATTTCCACGACCGACGAACACCAGTGTGTTTATGTGTCGGTCATCAACATTTGCAGTTTTGGCCGATTTTGGCCCGTTTCATGGACTATTACTCACTGATTTCAGGTCCCTGAGCAATTTCCATGATTGACGAAACCCGGGGTGCGTTTATGTATTGTTGATCAATAACCCTAGGTTTTACCGATTCAGGGCTCTTTCATGGACTATTACTCACCGTTTTGCAGTCCCAAAGCGATTTCGATGCTTGTCGAACCCCAAGATGTGCTTACGTGCTGGTCGTTAAGACTCGCAGATTGTGCCAATTCTGGCCCGTCTCCTGGACTATTACTCAGTTTTGGGGTCCCGAAGTGATTTCCATGATTGACGAACACCGGGGTGCATTTACGTGTCGGTCACCAACACTCACAATTTTGGCCGATTCTGGTACGTTTTCTGTAGAGTTACTCACCGTTGTGGGGTCCCGGAGCGATTTCCATGATTGACGATCCCTGGGGTGCGTTTACGTGCCCGTCGTCAACCCTCACAGTTTTGGCCAATTCTGACCCGTTTCGTGAACTATTACTCACCGTTTTGGGATCGCAAAGCGATTTCCATAGTTATTGAACCCCAAGGTGCGCTTACATGTTGGTCATCAACAGTCACAGTTTTGGCCGATTCTGGCCCGTTCTGTCGACTATTACTCACTTTTTTGGGGTCCCAGAGTGATTTCCATGATTAACGAACCCCGGGGTGCGTTTACGTGTCAGACATCAACACTCGTGGTTTTTGACGATTCTGGCCCGTTTCATGGACTATTACTCACCGTTTTGCGGTCACGAAGAGATTTCCACAGTAGTTGAACCCCAAGGTGCGCTTACGTGGTGGTCATCAACTCTCATAGTATTGGCCAATTCTGGCCCGTTTCGTGGACTATTACTGATTGTTTTGGCGTCTCGGAGTGATTTCCACGATTAACAAACCCCATGGTGCGTTTAAGTGTCGGTCATCAACACTCGTGGTTTTTGTCGATTCTGGGCCGTTTCATGGACTATTACTCACATTTTTGGGGTCCCAAAGCGATTTCCATGGATGTCGAACCCCAAGCTGCGCTTATGTATCGGTCATCAACAATCGCAGTTTCGGCCGATTCTGGCCCGTTTCTTGGACTATAACTCAGTTTTTGGCTCACGTAGTGATTTCCACGACCGACGAACACCGGTGTGTTTATGTGTCGGTCATCACCATTTGAAGTTTTGGCCGATTTTGGCCCGTTTCATGGACTATTACTCACTGATTTGATGTCCCTGAGCAATTTCCATGATTGACGAAACCCGGGGTGCGTTTATGTATCGTTGATCAATAACCCTAGGTTTACTGATTCAGGGCTCTTTCATGGACTATTACTCACCGTTTTGCAGTCCCAAAGCAATTTCGATGCTTGTCGAACCCCAAGATGTGCTTACGTGCTGGTCGTCAAGACTCGCAGATTGTGCCGATTCTGGCCCGTTTCCTGGACTATTACTCAGTTTTGGGGTCCCGAAGTGATTTCCATGATTGACGAACACCGGGGTGCATTTACGTGTCGGTCACCAACACTCACAATTTTGGCCGATTCTGGTACGTTTTCTGCACAGTTACTCACCATTGTGGGGTCCCGGAGCGATTTCCATGATTGACGATCCCTGGGGTGCGTTTATGTGCCCGTCGTCAACCCTCACAGTTTTGGCCAATTCTGACCCGTTTCGTGAACTATTACTCACCGTTTTGGGATCGCAAAGCGATTTCCATAGTTATTGAACCCCAAGGTGCGCTTACATGTTGGTCATCAACAGTCACAGTTTTGGCCGATTCTGGCCCGTTCTGTCGACTATTACTCACTTTTTTGGGGTCCCAGAGTGATTTCCATGATTAACGAACCCCGGGGTGCGTTTACGTGTCAGACATCAACACTAGTGGTTTTTGACGATTCTGGCCCGTTTCATGGACTATTACTCACCGTTTTGCGGTCACGAAGAGATTTCCATAGTTGTTGAACCCCAAGGTGCGCTTACGTGTTGGTCATCAACTCTCATAGTATTGGCCAATTCTGGCCTGTTTCGTGGACTATTACTGACTGTTTTGGGGTCCCGAAGTGATTTCCACGATTAACAAACCCCATGGTGCGTTTAAGTGTCGGTCACCAACACTCGTGGTTTTTGTCGATTCTGGGCCGTTTCATGGACTATTACTCACATATTTGGGGTCCCAAAGCGATTTCCATGGATGTCGAACCCCAAGCTGCGCTTATGTATCGGTCATCACCAATCGCAGTTTCGGCCGATTCTGGCCCGTTTCTTGGACTATAACTCAGTTTTTGGCTCACGTAGTGATTTCCACGACCGACGAACACCGGTGTGTTTATGTGTCGGTCATCACCATTTGAAGTTTTGGCCGATTTTGGCTCGTTTCATGGACTATTACTCACTGATTTGATGTCCCTGAGCAATTTCCATGATTGACGAAACCCGGGGTGCGTTTATGTATCGTTGATCAATAACCCTAGGTTTACCGATTCAGGGCTCTTTCATGGACTATTACTCACCGTTTTGCAGTCCCAAAGCGATTTCGATGCTTGTCGAACCCCAAGATGTGCTTACGTGCTGGTCGTCAAGACTCGCAGATTGTGCCGATTCTGGCCCGTTTCCTGGACTATTACTCAGTTTTGGGGTCCCGAAGTGATTTCCATGATTGACGAACACCGGGGTGCATTTACGTGTCGGTCACCAACACTCACAATTTTGGCCGATTCTGGTACGTTTTCTGCACAGTTACTCACCGTTGTGGGGTCCCGGAGCGATTTCCATGATTGACGATCCCTGGGGTGCGTTTACGTGCCCGTCGTCAACCCTCACAGTTTTGGCCAATTCTGGCCCGTTTCGTGAACTATTACTCACCGTTTTGGGATCGCAAAGCGATTTCCATAGTTATTGAACCCCAAGGTGCGCTTACATGTTGGTCATCAACAGTCACAGTTTTGGCCGATTCTGGCCCGTTCTGTCGACTATTACTCACTTTTTTGGGGTCCCAGAGTGATTTCCATGATTAACGAACCCCGGGGTGCGTTTACGTGTCAGACATCAACACTCGTGGTTTTTGACGATTCTGGCCCGTTTCATGGACTATTACTCACCGTTTTAGCGTCACGAAGAGATTTCCATAGTTGTTGAACCCCAAGGTGCGCTTACGTGTTGGTCATCAACTCTCATAGTATTGGCCAATTCTGGCCCGTTTCGTGGACTATTACTGACTGTTTTGGGGTCCGGGAGTGATTTCCACGATTAACAAACCCCATGGTGCGTTTAAGTGTCGGTCATCAACACTCGTGGTTTTTGTCGATTCTGGGCCGTTTCATGGACTATTACTCACATTTTTGGGGTCCCAAAGCGATTTCCATGGATGTCGAACCCCAAGCTGCGCTTATGTATCGGTCATCAACAATCGCAGTTTCGGCCGATTCTGGCCCGTTTCTTGGACTATAACTCAGTTTTTGGCTCACGTAGTGATTTCCACGACCGACGAACACCGGTGTGTTTATGTGTCGGTCATCACCATTTGAAGTTTTGGCCGATTTTGGCCCGTTTCATGGACTATTACTCACTGATTTGATGTCCCTGAGCAATTTCCATGATTTACGAAACCCGGGGTGCGTTTATGTATCGTTGATCAATAACCCTAGGTTTTACCGATTCAGGGCTCTTTCATGGACTATTACTTACCGTTTTGCAGTCCCAAAGCGATTTCGATGCTTGTCGAACCCCAAGATGTGCTTACGTGCTGGTCGTTAAGACTCGCAGATTGTGCCGATTCTGGCCCGTTTCCTGGACTATTACTCAGTTTTGGGGTCCCGAAGTGATTTCCATGATTGACGAACACCGGGGTGCATTTACGTGTCGGTCACCAACACTCACAATTTTGGCCGATTCTGGTACGTTTTCTGCACAGTTACTCACCGTTGTGGGGTCCCGGAGCGATTTCCATGATTGACGATCCCTGGGGTGCGTTTACGTGCCCGTCGTCAACCCTCACAGTTTTGGCCAATTCTGACCCGTTTCGTGAACTATTACTCACCGTTTTGGGATCACAAAGCGATTTCCATAGTTATTGAACCCCAAGGTGCGCTTACATGTTGGTCATCAACAGTCATAGTTTTGGCCGATTCTGGCCCGTTCTGTCGACTATTACTCACTTTTTTGGGGTCCCAGAGTGATTTCCATGATTAACGAACCCCGGGGTGCGTTTACGTGTCAGACATCAACACTCGCGGTTTTTGACGATTCTGGCCCGTTTCATGGACTATTACTCACCGTTTTGCGGTCACGAAGAGATTTCCATAGTTGTTGAACCCCAAGGTGCGCTTACGTGTTGGTCATCAACTCTCATAGTATTGGCCAATTCTGGCCCGTTTCGTGGACTATTACTGACTGTTTTGGGGTCCCGGAGTGATTTCCACGATTAACAAACCCCATGGTGCGTTTAAGTGTCGGTAATCAACACTCGTGGTTTTTGTCGATTCTGGGCCGTTTCATGGACTATTACTCACATTTTTGGGGTCCCAAAGCGATTTCCATGGATGTCGAACCCCAAGCTGCGCTTATGTATCGGTCATCAACAATCGCAGTTTCGGCCGATTCTGGCCCGTTTCTTGGACTATAACTCAGTTTTTGGCTCACGTAGTGATTTCCACGACCGACGAACACCGGTGTGTTTATGTGTCGGTCATCACCATTTGAAGTTTTGGCCGATTTTGGCCCGTTTCATGGACTATTACTCACTGATTTGATGTCCCTGAGCAATTTCCATGATTGACGAAACCCGGGGTGCGTTTATCTATCGTTGATCAATAACCCTAGGTTTACCGATTCAGGGCTCTTTCATGGACTATTACTCACCGTTTTGCAGTCCCAAAGCAATTTCGATGCTTGTCGAACCCCAAGATGTGCTTACGTGCTGGTCGTCAAGACTCGCAGATTGTGCCGATTCTGGCCCGTTTCCTGGACTATTACTCAGTTTTGGGGTCCCGAAGTGATTTCCATGATTGACGAACACCGGGGTGCATTTACGTGTCGGTCACCAACACTCACAATTTTGGCCGATTCTGGTACGTTTTCTGCACAGTTACTCACCGTTGTGGGGTCCCAGAGCGATTTCCATGATTGACGATCCCTGGGGTGCGTTTACGTGCCCGTCATCAACCCTCACAGTTTTGGCCAATTCTGACCCGTTTCGTGAACTATTACTCACCGTTTTGGGATCGCAAAGCGATTTCCATAGTTATTGAACCCCAAGGTGCGCTTACATGTTGGTCATCAACAGTCACAGTTTTGGCCGATTCTGGCCCATTCTGTCGACTATTACTCACTTTTTTGGGGTCCCATAGTGATTTCCATGATTAACCAACCCCGGGGTGCGTTTACGTGTCAGACATCAACACTCGCGGTTTTTGACGATTTTGGCCCGTTTCATGGACTATTACTCACCGTTTTGCGGTCACGAAGAGATTTCCATAGTTGTTGAACCCCAAGGTGCGCTTACGTGTTGGTCATCAACTCTCATAGTATTGGCCAATTCTGGCCCGTTTCGTGGACTATTACTGACTGTTTTGGGGTCCCGGAGTGATTTCCACGATTAACAAACCCCATGGTGCATTTAAGTGTCGGTCATCAACACTCGTGGTTTTTGTCGATTCTGGGCCGTTTCATGGACTATTACTCACATTTTTGGGGTCCCAAAGCGATTTCCATGGATGTCGAACCCCAAGCTGCGCTTATGTATCGGTCATCAACAATCGCAGTTTCGGCCGATTCTGGCCCGTTTCTTGGACTATAACTCAGTTTTTGGCTCACGTAGTGATTTCCACGACCGACGAACACCGGTGTGTTTATGTGTCGGTCATCAACATTTGATGTTTTGGCCGATTTTGGCCCGTTTCATGGACTATTACTCACTGATTTGATGTCCCTGAGCAATTTCCATGATTGACGAAACCCGGGGTGCGTTTATGTATCGTTGATCAATAACCCTAGGTTTACCGATTCAGGGCTCTTTCATGGACTATTACTCACCGTTTTGCAGTCCCAAAGCGATTTCGATGCTTGTCGAACCCCAAGATGTGCTTACGTGCTGGTCGTCAAGACTCGCAGATTGTGCCGATTCTGGCCCGTTTCCTGGACTATTACTCAGTTTTGGGGTCCCGAAGTGATTTCCATGATTGACAAACACCGGGGTGCATTTACGTGTCGGTCACCAACACTCACAATTTTGGCCGATTCTGGTACGTTTTCTGCACAGTTACTCACCGTTGTGGGGTCCCGGAGCGATTTACATGATTGACGATCCCTGGGGTGCGTTTACGTGCCCGTCGTCAACCCTCACAGTTTTGGCCAATTCTGACCCGTTTCGTGAACTATTACTCACCGTTTTGGGATCGCAAAGCGATTTCCATAGTTATTGAACCCCAAGGTGCGCTTACATGTTGGTCATCAACAGTCACAGTTTTGGCCGATTCTAGCCCGTTCTGTCGACTATTACTCACTTTTTTGGGGTCCCAGAGTGATTTCCATGATTAACGAACCCCGGGGTGCGTTTACGTGTCAGACATCAACACTCGCGGTTTTTGACGATTCTGGCCTGTTTCATGGACTATTACTCACCGTTTTGCGGTCACGAAGAGATTTCCATAGTTGTTGAACCCCAAGGTGCGCTTACGTGTTGGTCATCAACTCTCATAGTATTGGCCAATTCTGGCCCGTTTCGTGGACTATTACTGACTGTTTTGGGGTCCCGGAGTGATTTCCACAATTAACAAACCCCATGGTGCGTTTAAGTGTCGGTCATCAACACTCGTGGTTTTTGTCGATTCTGGGCCGTTTCATGGACTATTACTCACATTTTTGGGGTCCCAAAGCGATTTCCATGGATGTCGAACCCCAAGGTGCGCTTATGTATCGGTCATCAACAATCGCAGTTTAGGCCGATTCTGGCCCGTTTCTTGGACTATAACTCAGTTTTTGGCTCACGTAGTGATTTCCACGACCGACGAACACCGGTGTGTTTATGTGTCGGTCATCAACATTTGAAGTTTTGGCCGATTTTGGCCCGTTTCATGGACTATTACTCACTGATTTGATGTCCCTGAGCAATTTCCATGATTGACGAAACCCGGGGTGCGTTTATGTATTGTTGATCAATAACCCTAGGTTTTACCGATTCAGGGCTCTTTCATGGACTATTACTCACCGTTTTGCAGTCCCAAAGCAATTTCGATGCTTGTCGAACCCCAAGATGTGCTTACGTGCTGGTCGTTAAGACTCGCAGATTGTGCCGATTCTGGCCCGTTTCCTGGACTATTACTCAGTTTTGGGGTCCCGAAGTGATTTCCATGATTGACGAACACCGGGGTGCATTTACGTGTCGGTCACCAACACTCACAATTTTGGCCGATTCTGGTACGTTTTCTGCACAGTTACTCACCATTGTGGGGTCCCAGAGCGATTTCCATGATTGACGATCCCTGGGGTGCGTTTACGTGCCCGTCATCAACCCTCACAGTTTTGGCCAATTCTGACCCGTTTCGTGAACTATTACTCACCGTTTTGGGATCGCAAAGCGATTTCCATAGTTATTGAACCCCAAGGTGCGCTTACATGTTGGTCATCAACAGTCACAGTTTTGGCCAATTCTAGCCCGTTCTGTCGACTATTACTCACTTTTTTGGGGTCCCAGAGTGATTTCCATGATTAACCAACCCAGGGGTGCGTTTACGTGTCAGACATCAACACTCGCGGTTTTTGACGATTTTGGCCCGTTTCATGGACTATTACTCACCGTTTTGCGGTCACGAAGAGATTTCCATAGTTGTTGAACCCCAAGGTGCGCTTACGTGTTGGTCATCAACCCTCATAGTATTGGCCAATTCTGGCCCGTTTCGTGGACTATTACTGACTGTTTTGGGGTCCCGGAGTGATTTCCAAGATTAACAAACCCCATGGTGCGTTTAACTGTCGGTCATCAACACTCGTGGTTTTTGTCGATTCTGGGCCGTTTCATGGACTATTACTCACATTTTTGGGGTCCCAAAGCGATTTCCATGGATGTCGAACCCCAAGGTGCGCTTATGTATCGGTCATCAACAATCGCAGTTTCGGCCGATTCTGGCCCGTTTCTTGGACTATAACTCAGTTTTTGGCTCACGTAGTGATTTCCACGACCGACGAACATCGGTGTGTTTATGTGTCGGTCATCAACATTTGCAGTTTTGGCCGATTTTGGCCCGTTTCATGGACTATTACTCACTGATTTCAGGTCCCTGAGCAATTTCCATGATTGACGAAACCCGGGGTGCGTTTATGTATTGTTGATCAATAACCCTAGGTTTTACCGATTCAGGGCTCTTTCATGGACTATTACTCACCGTTTTGCAGTCCCAAAGCGATTTCGATGCTTGTCGAACCCCAAGATGTGCTTACGTGCTGGTCGTTAAGACTCGCAGATTGTGCCGATTCTGGCCCGTTTCCTGGACTATTACTCAGTTTTGGGGTCCCGAAGTGATTTCCATGATTGACGAACACCGGGGTGCATTTACGTGTCGGTCACCACCACTCACAATTTTGGCCGATTCTGGTACGTTTTCTGCACAGTTACTCACCGTTGTGGGGTCCCGGAGCGACTTCCATGATTGACGATCCCTGGGGTGCGTTTACGTGCCCGTCGTCAACCCTCACAGTTTTGGCCAATTCTGACCCGTTTCGTGAACTATTACTCACCGTTTTGGGATCGCAAAGCGATTTCCATAGTTATTGAACCCCAAGGTGCGCTTACATGTTGGTCATCAACAGTCACAGTTTTGGCCGATTCTGGCCCGTTCTGTCGACTATTACTCACTTTTTTGGGGTCGCAGAGTGATTTCCATGATTAACGAACCCCGGGGTGCGTTTACGTGTCAGACATCAACACTCGCGGTTTTTGACGATTTTGGCCCGTTTCATGGACTATTACTCACCGTTTTGCGGTCACGAAGAGATTTCCATAGTTGTTGAACCCCAAGGTGCGCTTACGTGTTGGTCATCAACTCTCATAGTATTGGCCAATTCTGGCCCGTTTCGTGGACTATTACTGACTGTTTTGGGGTCCCGGAGTGATTTCCACGATTAACAAACCCCATGGTGCATTTAAGTGTCGGTCATCAACACTCGTGGTTTTTGTCGATTCTGGGCCGTTTCATGGACTATTACTCACATTTTTGGGGTCCCAAAGCGATTTCCATGGATGTCGAACCCCAAGCTGCGCTTATGTATCGGTCATCAACAATCGCAGTTTCGGCCGATTCTGGCCCGTTTCTTGGACTATAACTCAGTTTTTGGCTCACGTAGTGATTTCCACGACCGACGAACACCGGTGTGTTTATGTGTCGGTCATCAACATTTGAAGTTTTGGCCGATTTTGGCCCGTTTCATGGACTATTACTCACTGATTTGATGTCCCTGAGCAATTTCCATGATTGACGAAACGCGGGGTGCGTTTATGTATCGTTGATCAATAACCCTAGGTTTACCGATTCAGGGCTCTTTCATGGACTATTACTCACCGTTTTGCAGTCCCAAAGCGATTTCGATGCTTGTCGAACCCCAAGATGTGCTTACGTGCTAGTCGTCAAGACTCGCAGATTGTGCCGATTCTGGCCCGTTTCCTGGACTATTACTCAGTTTTGGGGTCCCGAAGTGATTTCCATGATTGACGAACACCGGGGTGCATTTACGTGTTGGTCACCAACACTCACAATTTTGGCCGATTCTGGTACGTTTTCTGCACAGTTACTCACCGTTGTGGGGTCCCGGAGCGATTTCCATGATTGACGATCCCTGGGGTGCGTTTACGTGCCCGTCGTCAACCCTCACAGTTTTGGCCAATTCTGACCCGTTTTGTGAACTATTACTCACCGTTTTGGGATCGCAAAGCGATTTCCATAGTTATTGAACCCCAAGGTGCGCTTACATGTTGGTCATCAACAGTCACAGTTTTGGCCGATTCTGGCCCGGTCTGTCGACTATTACTCACTTTTTTGGGGTCCCAGAGTGATTTCCATGATTAACGAACCCCGGGGTGCGTTTACGTGTCAGACATCAACACTCGTGGTTTTTGACGATTCTGGCCCGTTTCATGGACTATTACTCACCGTTTTGCGGTCACGAAGAGATTTCCACAGTTGTTGAACCCCAAGGTGCGCTTACGTGTTGGTCATCAACTCTCATAGTATTGGCCAATTCTGGCCCGTTTCGTGGACTATTACTGACTGTTTTGGGGTCCCGGAGTGATTTCCACGATTAACAAACCCCATGGTGCGTTTAAGTGTCGGTCATCAACACTCGTGGTTTTTGTCGATTCTGGGACGTTTCATGGACTATTACTCACATTTTTGGGGTCCCAAAGCGATTTCCATGGATGTCGAACCCCAAGCTGCGCTTATGTATCGGTCATCAACAATCGCAGTTTCGGCCGATTCTGGCCCGTTTCTTGGACTATAACTCAGTTTTTGGCTCACGTAGTGATTTCCACGACCGACGAACACCGGTGTGTTTATGTGTCGGTCATCAACATTTGAAGTTTTGGCCGATTTTGGCCCGTTTCATGGACTATTACTCACTGATTTGATGTCCCTGAGCAATTTCCATGATTGACGAAACCCGGGGTGCGTTTATGTATCGTTGATCAATAACCCTAGGTTTACCGATTCAGGGCTCTTTCATGGACTATTACTCACCGTTTTGCAGTCCCAAAGCGATTTCGATGCTTGTCGAACCCCAAGATGTGCTTACGTGCTGGTCGTAAAGACTCGCAGATTGTGCCGATTCTGGCCCGTTTCCTGGACTATTACTCAGTTTTGGGGTCCCGAAGTGATTTCCATGATTGACGAACACCGGGGTGCATTTACGTGTCGGTCACCAACACTCACAATTTTGGCCGATTCTGGTACGTTTTCTGCACAGTTACTCACCGTTGTGGGGTCCCGGAGCGATTTCCATGATTGACGATCCCTGGGGTGCGTTTACGTGCCCGTCGTCAACCCTCACAGTTTTGGCCAATTCTGACCCGTTTCGTGAACTATTACTCACCGTTTCGGGATCGCAAAGCGATTTCCATAGTTATTGAACCCCAAGGTGCGCTTACATGTTGGTCATCAACAGTCACAGTTTTGGCCGATTCTGCCCCGTTCTGTCGACTATTACTCACTTTTTTTGGGTCCCAGAGTGATTTCCATGATTAACGAACCCCGGGGTGCGTTTACGTGTCAGACATCAACACTCGCGGTTTTTGACGATTCTGGCCCGTTTCATGGACTATTACTCACCGTTTTGCGGTCACGAAGAGATTTCCATAGTTGTTGAACCCCAAGGTGCGCTTACGTGTTGGTCATCAACTCTCATAGTATTGGCCAATTCTGGCCCGTTTCGTGGACTATTACTGACTGTTTTGGGGTCCCAGAGTGATTTCCACGATTAACAAACCCCATGGTGCGTTTAAGTGTCGGTCATCAACACTCGTGGTTTTTGTCGATTCTGGGCCGTTTCATGGACTATTACTCACATTTTTGGGGTCCCAAAGCGATTTCCATGGATGTCGAACCCCAAGCTGCGCTTATGTATCGGTCATCAACAATCGCAGTTTCGGCCGATTCTGGCCCGTTTCTTGGACTATAACTCAGTTTTGGGCTCACGTAGTGATTTCCACGACCGACGAACACCGGTGTGTTTATGTGTCGGTCATCAACATTTGAAGTTTTGGCCGATTTTGGCCCGTTTCATGGACTATTACTCACTGATTTGATGTCCCTGAGCAATTTCCATGATTGACGAAACGCGGGGTGCGTTTATGTATCGTTGATCAATAACCCTAGGTTTACCGATACAGGGCTCTTTCATGGACTATTACTCACCGTTTTGCAGTCCCAAAGCGATTTCGATGCTTGTCGAACCCCAAGATGTGCTTACGTGCTAGTCGTCAAGACTCGCAGATTGTGCCGATTCTGGCCCGTTTCCTGGACTATTACTCAGTTTTGGGGTCCCGAAGTGATTTCCATGATTGACGAACACCGGGGTGCATTTACGTGTTGGTCACCAACACTCACAATTTTGGCCGATTCTGGTACGTTTTCTGCACAGTTACTCACCGTTGTGGGGTCCCGGAGCGATTTCCATGATTGACGATCCCTGGGGTGCGTTTACGTGCCCGTCGTCAACCCTCACAGTTTTGGCCAATTCTGACCCGTTTCGTGAACTATTACTCACCGTTTCGGGATCGCAAAGCGATTTCCATAGTTATTGAACCCCAAGGTGCGCTTACATGTTGGTCATCAACAGTCACAGTTTTGGCCGATTCTGGCCCGTTCTGTCGACTATTACTCACTTTTTTTGGGTCCCAGAGTGATTTCCATGATTAACGAACCCCGGGGTGCGTTTACGTGTCAGACATCAACACTCGCGGTTTTTGACGATTCTGGCCCGTTTCATGGACTATTACTCACCGTTTTGCGGTCACGAAGAGATTTCCATAGTTGTTGAACCCCAAGGTGCGCTTACGTGTTGGTCATCAACTCTCATAGTATTGGCCAATTCTGGCCCGTTTCGTGGACTATTACTGACTGTTTTGGGGTCCCAGAGTGATTTCCACGATTAACAAACCCCATGGTGCGTTTAAGTGTCGGTCATCAACACTCGTGGTTTTTGTCGATTCTGGGCCGTTTCATGGACTATTACTCACATTTTTGGGGTCCCAAAGCGATTTCCATGGATGTCGAACCCCAAGCTGCGCTTATGTATCGGTCATCAACAATCGCAGTTTCGGCCGATTCTGGCCCGTTTCTTGGACTATAACTCAGTTTTTGGCTCACGTAGTGATTTCCACGACCGACGAACACCGGTGTGTTTATGTGTCGGTCATCAACATTTGAAGTTTTGGCCGATTTTGGCCCGGTTCATGGACTATTACTCACTGATTTGATGTCCCTGAGCAATTTCCATGATTGACGAAACGCGGGGTGCGTTTATGTATCGTTGATCAATAACCCTAGGTTTACCGATTCAGGGCTCTTTCATGGACTATTACTCACCGTTTTGCAGTCCCAAAGCGATTTCGATGCTTGTCGAACCCCAAGATGTGCTTACGTGCTGGTCGTCAAGACTCGCAGATTGTGCCGATTCTGGCCCGTTTCCTGGACTATTACTCAGTTTTGGGGTCCCGAAGTGATTTCCATGATTGACGAACACCGGGGTGCATTTACGTGTCGGTCACCAACACTCACAATTTTGGCCGATTCTGGTACGTTTTCTGCACAGTTACTCACCGTTGTGGGGTCCCGGAGCGATTTCCATGATTGACGATCCCTGGGGTGCGTTTACGTGCGCGTCGTCAACCCTCACAGTTTTGGCCAATTCTGACCCGTTTCGTGAACTATTACTCACCGTTTTGGGATCGCAAAGCGATTTCCATAGTTATTGAACCCCAAGGTGCGCTTACATGTTGGTCATCAACAGTCACAGTTTTGGCCGATTCTGGCCCGTTCTG
Source organism: Triticum aestivum (assembly GCF_018294505.1). Classification (NCBI taxonomy): domain Eukaryota; kingdom Viridiplantae; phylum Streptophyta; class Magnoliopsida; order Poales; family Poaceae; genus Triticum; species Triticum aestivum. The sequence goes on along the minus strand of NW_025228162.1, from coordinate 122,410 downwards.
TCGACTATTACTCACTTTTTTGGGGTCCCAGAGTGATTTCCATGATTAACGAACCCCGGGGTGCGTTTACGTGTCAGACATCAACACTCGCGGTTTTTGACGATTCTGGCCCGTTTCATGGACTATTATTCACCGTTTTGCGGTCACGAAGAGATTTCCATAGTTGTTGAACCCCAAGGTGCGCTTACGTGTTGGTCATCAACTCTCATAGTATTGGCCAATTCTGGCCCGTTTCGTGGACTATTACTGACTGTTTTGGGGTCCCGGAGTAATTTCCACGATTAACAAACCCCATGGTGCGTTTAAGTGTCGGTCATCAACACTCGTGGTTTTTGTCCATTCTGGGCCGTTTCATGGACTATTACTCACATTTTTGGGGTCCCAAAGCGATTTCCATGGATGTCGAACCCCAAGGTGCGCTTATGTATCGGTCATCAACAATCGCAGTTTCGGCCGATTCTGGCCCGTTTCTTGGACTACAACTCAGTTTTTGTCTCAAGTAGTGATTTCCACGACCGACGAACACCGGTGTGTTTATGTGTTGGTCATCAACATTTGCAGTTTTGGCCGATTTTGGCCCGCTTCATGGACTATTACTCACTGATTTCAGGTCCCTGAGCAATTTCCATGATTGACGAAACCCGGGGTGCGTTTATGTATCGTTGATCAATAACCCTAGGTTTTACCAATTCAGGGCTCTTTCATGGACTATTATTCACCATTTTGCAGTCCCAAAGCGATTTCGATGCTTGTCGAACCCCAAGATGTGCTTACGTGCTGGTCGTCAAGACTCGCAGATTGTGCCGATTCTGGCCCGTTTCCTGGACTATTACTCAGTTTTGGGGTCCCGAAGTGATTTCCATGATTGACGAACACCGGGGTGCATTTACGTGTCGGTCACCAACACTCACAATTTTGGCCGATTCTGGTACGTTTTCTGCACAGTTACTCACCGTTGTGGGGTCCCGGAGCGATTTCCATGATTGACGATCCCTGGGGTGCGTTTACGTGCCCGTCGTCAACCCTCACAGTTTTGGCCAATTCTGACCCGTTTCGTGAACTATTACTCACCGTTTTGGGATCGCAAAGCGATTTCCATAGTTATTGAACCCCAAGGTGCGCTTACATGTTGGTCATCAGCAGTCACAGTTTTGGCCGATTCTGGCCCGTTCTGTCGACTATTACTCACTTTTTTGGGGTCCCAGAGTGATTTCCATGATTAACGAACCCCGGGGTGCGTTTACGTGTCAGACATCAACACTCGCGGTTTTTGACGATTTTGGCCCGTTTCATGGACTATTACTCACCGTTTTGCGGTCACGAAGAGATTTCCATAGTTGTTGAACCCCAAGGTGCGCTTACGTGTTGGTAATCAACTCTCATAGTATTGGCCAATTCTGGCCCGTTTCGTGGACTATTACTGACTGTTTTGGGGTCCCGGAGTGATTTCCACGATTAACAAACCCCATGATGCGTTTAAGTATCGGTCATCAACACTCGTGGTTTTTGTCGATTCTGGGCCGTTTCATGGACTATTACTCACATTTTTGGGGTCCCAAAGCGATTTCCATGGATGTCGAACCCCAAGCTGCGCTTATGTATCGGTCATCAACAATCGCAGTTTCGGCCGATTCTGGCCCGTTTCTTGGACTATAACTCAGTTTTTGGCTCACGTAGTGATTTCCACGGCCGACGAACACCGGTGTGTTTATGTGTCGATCATCAACATTTGAAGTTTTGGCCGATTTTGGCCCGTTTCATGGACTATTACTCACTGATTTGATGTCCCTGAGCAATTTCCATGATTGACGAAACCCGGGGTGCGTTTATGTATTGTTGATCAATAACCCTAGGTTTTACCGATTCAGGGCTCTTTCATGGACTATTACTCACCGTTTTGCAGTCCCAAAGCGATTTCCATGCTTGTCGAACCCCAAGATGTGCTTACGTGCTGGTCGTCCAGACTCGCAGATTGTGCCGATTCTGGCCCGTTTCCTGGACTATTACTCAGTTTTGGGGTCCCGAAGTGATTTCCATGATTGACGAACACCGGGGTGCATTTACGTGTCGGTCACCAACACTCACAATTTTGGCCGATTCTGGTACGTTTTCTGCACAGTTACTCACCGTTGTGGGGTCCCGGAGCGATTTCCATGATTGACGATCCCTGGGGTGCGTTTACGTGCCCGTCGTCAACGCTCACAGTTTTGGCCAATTCTGACCCGTTTCGTGAACTATTACTCACCGTTTTGGGATCGCAAAGCGATTTCCATAGTTATTGAACCCCAAGGTGCGCTTACATGTTGGTCATCAGCAGTCACAGTTTTGGCCGATTCTGGCCCGTTCTGTCGACTATTACTCACTTTTTTGGGGTCCCAGAGTGATTTCCATGATTAACGAACCCCGGGGTGCGTTTACGTGTCAGACATCAACACTCGCGGTTTTTGACGATTTTGGCCCGTTTCATGGACTATTACTCACCGTTTTGCGGTCACGAAGAGATTTCCATAGTTGTTGAACCCCAAGGTGCGCTTACGTGTTGGTCATCAACTCTCATAGTATTGGCCAATTCTGGCCCGTTTCGCGGACTATTACTGACTGTTTTGGGGTCCCGGAGTGATTTCCACGATCAACAAACCCCATGGTGCGTTTAAGTGTCGGTCATCAACACTCGTGGTTTTTGTCGATTCTGGGCCGTTTCATGGACTATTACTCACATTTTTGGGGTCCCAAAGCGATTTCCATGGATGTCGAACCCCAAGCTGCGCTTATGTATCGGTCATCAACAATCGCAGTTTCGGCCGATTCTGGCCCGTTTCTTGGACCATAACTCAGTTTTTGGCTCACGTAGTGATTTCCACGACCGACGAACACCGGTGTGTTTATGTGTCGGTCATCAACATTTGAAGTTTTGGCCGATTTTGGCCCGTTTCATGGACTATTACTCACTGATTTGATGTCCCTGAGCAATTTCCATGATTGACGAAACCCGGGGTGCGTTTATGTATTGTTGATCAATAACCCTAGGTTTTACCGATTCAGGGCTCTTTCATGGACTATTACTCACCGTTTTGCAGTCCCAAAGCGATTTCGATGCTTGTCGAACCCCAAGATGTGCTTACGTGCTGGTCGTCAAGACTCGCAGATTGTGCCGATTCTGGCCTGTTTCCTGGACTATTACTCAGTTTTGGGGTCCCGAAGTGATTTCCATGATTGACGAACACCGGGGTGCATTTACGTGTCGGTCACCAACACTCACAATTTTGGCCTATTCTAGTACGTTTTCTGCACAGTTACTCACCATTGTGGGGTCCCGGAGCGATTTCCATGATTGACGATCCCTGGGGTGCGTTTACGTGCCCGTCGTCAACCCTCACAGTTTTGGCCAATTCTGACCCGTTTCGTGAACTATTACTCACCGTTTTGGGATCGCAAAGCGATTTCCATAGTTATTGAACCCCAAGGTGCGCTTACATGTTGGTCATCAACAGTCACAGTTTTGGCCGATTCTGGCCCGTTCTGTCGACTATTACTCACTTTTTTGGGGTCCCAGAGTGATTTCCATGATTAACGAACCCCGGGGTGCGTTTACGTGTCAGACATCAACACTCGCGGTTTTTGACGATTCTGGCCCGTTTCATGGACTATTATTCACCGTTTTGCGGTCACGAAGAGATTTCCATAGTTGTTGAACCCCAAGGTGCGCTTACGTGTTGGTCATCAACTCTCATAGTATTGGCCAATTCTGGCCCATTTCGTGGACTATTACTGACTGTTTTGGGGTCCCGGAGTGATTTCCATGATTAACAAACCCCATGGTGCATTTAAGTGTCGGTCATCAACACTCGTGGTTTTTGTCGATTCTGGGCCGTTTCATGGACTATTACTCACATTTTTGGGGTCCCAAAGCGATTTCCATGGATGTCGAACCCCAAGCTGCGCTTATGTATCGGTCATCAACAATCGCAGTTTCGGCCGATTCTGGCCCGTTTCTTGGACTATAACTCAGTTTTTGGTTCACGTAGTGATTTCCACGACCGACGAACACCGGTGTGTTTATGTGTCGGTCATCACCATTTGAAGTTTTGGCCGATTTTGGCCCGTTTCATGGACTATTACTCACTGATTTGATGTCCCTGAGCAATTTCCATGATTGACGAAACCCGGGGTGCGTTTATGTATTGTTGATCAATAACCCTAAGTTTTACCGATTCAGGGCTCTTTCATGGACTATTACTCACCGTTTTGCAGTCCGAAAGCGATTTCGATGCTTGTCGAACCCCAAGATGTGCTTACGTGCTGGTCGTTAAGACTCGCAGATTGTGCCGATTCTGGCCCGTTTCCTGGACTATTACTCAGTTTTGGGGTCCCGAAGTGATTTCCATGATTGACGAACACCGGGGTGCATTTACGTGTCGGTCACCAACACTCACAATTTTGGCCGATTCTGGTATGTTTTCTGCACAGTTACTCACCGTTGTGGGGTCCCGGAGCGATTTCCATGATTGACGATCCCTGGGGTGCGTTTACGTGCCCGTCATTAACCCTCACAGTTTTGGCCAATTCTGACCCGTTTCGTGAACTATTACTCACCGTTTTGGGATCGCAAAGCGATTTCCATAGTTATTGAACCCCAAGGTGCGCTTACATGTTGGTCATCAAAAGTCACAGTTTTGGCCGATTCTGGCCCGTTCTGTCGACTATTACTCACTTTTTTGGGGTCCTAGAGTGATTTCCATGATTAACCAACCCCGGGGTGCGTTTACGTGTCAGACATCAACACTTGCGGTTTTTGACGATTTAGGCCCGTTTCATGGACTATTACTCACCGTTTTGCAGTCACGAAGAGATTTCCATAGTTGTTGAACCCCAAGGTGCGCTTACGTGTAGGTCATCAACTCTCATAGTATTGGCCAATTCTGGCCCGTTTCGTGGACTATTACTGACTGTTTTGGGGTCCCGGAGTAATTTCCACGATTAACAAACCCCATGGTGCGTTTAAGTGTCGGTCATCAACACTCGTGGTTTTTGTCCATTCTGGGCCGTTCCATGGACTATTACTCACATTTTTGGGGTCCCAAAGCGATTTCCATGGACGTCGAACCCCAAGGTGCGCTTATGTATCGGTCATCAACAATCGCAGTTTCGGCCGATTCTGGCCCGTTTCTTGGACTACAACTCAGTTTTTGGCTCAAGTAGTGATTTCCACGACCGACGAACACCGGTGTGTTTATGTGTCGGTCATCAACATTTGCAGTTTTGGCCGATTTTGGCCCGCTTCATGGACTATTACTCACTGATTTCAGGTCCCTGAGCAATTTCCATGATTGACGAAACCCGGGGTGCGTTTATGTATCGTTGATCAATAACCCTAGGTTTTACCGATTCAGGGCTCTTTCATGGACTATTATTCACCGTTTTGCAGTCCCAAAGCGATTTCGATGCTTGTCGAACCCCAAGATGTGCTTACGTGCTGGTCGTCAAGACTCGCAGATTGTGCCGATTCTGGCCCGTTTCCTGGACTATTACTCAGTTATGGGGTCCCGAAGTGATTTCCATGATTGACGAACACCGGGGTGCATTTACGTGTCGGTCACCAACACTCACAATTTTGGCCGATTCTGGTACGTTTTCTGCCCAGTTACTCACCATTGTGGGGTCCCGGAGCGATTTCCATGATTGACGATCCCTGGGGTGCGTTTACGTGCCCGTCGTCAACCCTCACAGTTTTGGCCAATTCTGACCCGTTTCGTGAACTATTACTCACCGTTTTGGGATCGCAAAGCGATTTCCATAGTTATCGAACCCCAAGGTGCGCTTACATGTTGGTCATCAACAGTCACAGTTTTGGCCGATTCTGGCCCGTTCTGTCGACTATTACTCACTTTTTTGGGGTCCCAGAGTGATTTCCATGATTAACGAACCCCGGGGTGCGTTTACGTGTCAGACATCAACACTCGCGGTTTTTGACGATTCTGGCCCGTTTCATGGAGTATTGCTCACCGTTTTGCGGTCACGAAGAGATTTCCATAGTTGTTGAACCCCAAGGTGCGCTTACGTGTTGGTCATCAACTCTCATAGTATTGGCCAATTCTGGCCCGTTTCGTGGACTATTACTGACTGTTTTGGGGTCCCGGAGTGATTTCCACGATTAACAAACCCCATGGTGCGTTTAAGTGTCGGTCATCAACACTCGTGGTTTTTGTCGATTCTGGGCCGTTTCATGGACTATTACTCACATTTTTGGGGTCCCAAAGCGATTTCCATGGTTGTCGAACCCCAAGCTGCTCTTATGTATCGGTCATCAACTATCGCAGTTTCGGCCGATTCTGGCCCGTTTCTTGGACTATAACTCAGTTTTTGGCTCACGTAGTGATTTCCACGACCGACGAACACCGGTGTGTT
>NW_025228162.1:115266-115995 GCF_018294505.1 Triticum aestivum | reverse complement strand
GGCTCTTTCATGGACTATTACTCACCGTTTTGCAGTCCCAAAGCGATTTCGATGCTTGTCGAACCCCAAGATGTGCTTACGTGCTGGTCGTCAAGACTCGCAGATTGTGCCGATTCTGGCCCGTTTCCTGGACTATTACTCAGTTTTGGGGTCCCGAAGTGATTTCCATGATTGACGAACATCGGGGTGCATTTACGTGTCGGTCACCAACACTCACAATTTTGGCTGATTCTAGTACGTTTTCTGCACTGTTACTCACCGTTGTGGGGTCCGGGAGCGATTTCCATGATTGACGATCCCTGGGGTGCGTTTACGTGCCCGTCGTCAACCCTCACAGTTTTGGCCAATTCTGACCCGTTTCGTGAACTATTACTCACCGTTTTGGGATCCCAAAGCGATTTCCATAGTTATTGAACCCCAAGGTGCGCTTACATGTTGGTCATCAACAGTCACAGTTTTGGCCGATCTGGCCCGTTCTGTTGACTATTACTCACTTTTTTGGGGTCCCAGAGTGATTTCCATGATTAACGAACCCCGGGGTGCGTTTACGTGTCAGACATCAACACTCACGGTTTTTGACGATTCTGGCCCGTTTCATGGACTATTACTCACCGTTTTGCGGTCACGAAGAGATTTCCATAGTTGTTGAACCGCAAGGTGCGCTTACGTGTTGGTCATCAACTCTCATAGTATTGGCCAATTCTGGCCCGTTTCGTGGACTATTACTGA
>NW_025228162.1:114523-115256 GCF_018294505.1 Triticum aestivum | reverse complement strand
CGGTTTTTGACGATTCTGGCCCGTTTCATGGACTATTACTCACCGTTTTGCGGTCACGAAGAGATTTCCATAGTTGTTGAACCCCAAGGTGCGCTTACGTGTTGGTCATCAACTCTCCTAGTATTGGCCAATTCTGGCCCGTTTCGTGGACTATTACTGACTGTTTTGGGGTCCCGGAGTGATTTCCACGATTAACAAACCCCATGGTGCGTTTAAGTGTCGGTCATCAACACTCGTGGTTTTTGTCGATTCTGGGCCGTTTCATGGACTATTACTCACATTTTTGGGGTCCCAAAGCGATTTCCATGGATGTCGAACCCCAAGCTGCGCTTATGTATCGGTCATCAACAATCGCAGTTTCGGCCGATTCTGGCCCGTTTCTTGGACTATAACTCAGTTTTTGGCTCACGTAGTGATTTCCACGACCGACGAACACCGGTGTGTTTCTGTGTCGGTCATCAACATTTGAAGTTTTGGCCGATTTTGGCCCGTTTCATGGACTATTACTCACTGATTTCAGGTCCCTGAGCAATTTCCATGATTGACGAAACCCGGGGTGCGTTTATGTATCGTTGATCAATAACCCTAGGTTTTACCGATTCAGGGCTCTTTCATGGACTATTACTCACCGTTTTGCAGTCCCAAAGAGATTTCGATGCTTGTCGAACCCCAAGATGTGCTTACGTGCTGGTCGTCAAGACTCGCAGATTGTGCCGATTCTGGCCCGTTTCCT
>NW_025228162.1:112926-114513 GCF_018294505.1 Triticum aestivum | reverse complement strand
GGAGCGATTTCCATGATTGACGATCCCTGGGGTGCGTTTACGTGCCCGTCGTCAACCCTCACAGTTTTGGCCAATTCTGACCCGTTTCGTGAACTATTACTCACCGTTTTGGGATCCCAAAGCGATTTCCATAGTTATTGAACCCCAAGGTGCGCTTACATGTTGGTCATCAACAGTCACAGTTTTGGCCGATCTGGCCCGTTCTGTTGACTATTACTCACTTTTTTGGGGTCCCAGAGTGATTTCCATGATTAACGAACCCCGGGGTGCGTTTACGTGTCAGACATCAACACTCACGGTTTTTGACGATTCTGGCCCGTTTCATGGACTATTACTCACCGTTTTGCGGTCACGAAGAGATTTCCATAGTTGTTGAACCGCAAGGTGCGCTTACGTGTTGGTCATCAACTCTCATAGTATTGGCCAATTCTGGCCCGTTTCGTGGACTATTACTGATTGTTTTGGGGTCCCGGAGTGATTTCCACAATTAACAAACCCCATGGTGCGTTTAAGTGTTGGTCATCAACACTCGTGGTTTTTGTCGATTCTGGGCCGTTTCATGGACTATTACTCACATTTTTGGGGTCCCAAAGCGATTTCCATGGATGTCGAACCCCAAGCTGCGCTTATGTATCGGTCATCAACAATCGCAGTTTCGGCCGATTCTGGCCCGTTTCTTGGACTATAACTCAGTTTTTGGCTCACGTAGTGATTTCCACGACCGACGAACACCGGTGTGTTTCTGTGTCGGTCATCAACATTTGAAGTTTTGGCCGATTTTGGCCCGCTTCATGGACTATTACTCACTGATTTCAGGTCCCTGAGCAATTTCCATGACTGACGAAACCCGGGGTGCGTTTATGTATCGTTGATCAATAACCCTAGGTTTTACCGATTCAGGGCTCTTTCATGGACTATTACTCACCGTTTTGCAGTCCCAAAGAGATTTCGATGCTTGTCGAACCCCAAGATGTGCTTACGTGCTGGTCGTCAAGACTCGCAGATTGTGCCGATTCTGGCCCGTTTCCTGGACTATTACTCAGTTTTGGGGTCCCGAAGTGATTTCCATGATTGACGAACACCGGGGTGCATTTACGTGTCGGTCACCAGCACTCACAATTTTGGCCGATTCTGGTACGTTTTCTGCACTGTTACTCACCGTTGTTTGGTCCCGGAGCGATTTCCATGATTGACGATCCCTGGGGTGCGTTTACGTGCCCGTCGTCAACCCTCACAGTTTTGGCCAATTCTGACCCGTTTCGTGAACTATTACTCACCGTTTTGGGATCGCAAAGCGATTTCCATAGTTATTGAACCCCAAGGTGCGCTTACATGTTGGTCATCAACAGTCACAGTTTTGGCCGATTCTGACCCGTTCTGTCGACTATTACTCACTTTTTTGGGGTCCCAGAGTGATTTCCATGATTAACGAACCCCGGGGTGCGTTTACGTGTCAGACATCAACACTCGCGGTTTTTGACGATTCTGGCCCGTTTCATGGACTATTACTCACCGTTTTGCGGTCACGAAGAGATTTCCATAGTTGTTGAACCCCAAGGTGCGCTTACGTGTTGGTCATCAACTCTC
>NW_025228162.1:103652-107789 GCF_018294505.1 Triticum aestivum | reverse complement strand
CATCAACACTCGCGGTTTTTGACGATTCTGGCCCGTTTCATGGACTATTACTCACCGTTTTGCGGTCACCAAGAGATTTCCATAGTTGTTGAACCCCAAGGTGCGCTTACGTGTTGGTCATCAACTCTCATAGTATTGGCTAATTCTGGCCCGTTTCGTGGACTATTACTGACTGTTTTGGGGTCCCGGAGTGATTTCCACGATTAACAAACCCCATGGTGCGTTTAAGTCTCGGTCATCAACACTCGTGGTTTTTGTCGATTCTGGGCCGTTTCATGGACTATTACTCACATTTTTGGGGTCCCAAAGCGATTTCCATGGTTGTCGAACCCCAAGCTGCTCTTATGTATCGGTCATCAACAATCGCAGTTTCGGCCGATTCTGGCCCGTTTCTTGGACTATAACTCAGTTTTTGGCTCACGTAGTGATTTCCACGACCGACGAACACCGGTGTGTTTATGTGTCGGTCATCAACATTTGAAGTTTTGGCCGATTTTGGCCCGTTTCATGGACTATTACTCACTGATTTGATGTCCTTGAGCAATTTCCATGATTGACGAAACCCGGGGTGCGTTTATGTATTGTTGATCAATAACCCTAGGTTTTGCCGATTCAGGGCTCTTTCATGGACTATTACTCACCGTTTTGCAGTCCCAAAGCGATTTCGATGCTTGTCGAACCCCAAGATGTGCTTACGTGCTGGTCGTCAAGAATCGCAGATTGTGCCGATTCTGGCCCGTTTCCTGGACTATTACTCAGTTTTGGGGTCCCGAAGTGATTTCCATGATTGACGAACACCGGGGTGCATTTACGTGTCGGTCACCAACACTCACAATTTTGGCCGATTCTGGTACGTTTTCTGCACAGTTACTCACCGTTGTGGGGTCCCGGAGCGATTTCCATGATTGACGATCCCTAGGGTGCGTTTACGTGCCCGTCGTCAACCCTCACAGTTTTGGCCAATTCTGACCCGTTTCGTGAACTATTACTCACCGTTTTGGGATCGCAAAGCGATTTCCATAGTTATTGAACCCCAAGGTGCGCTTACATGTTGGTCATCAACAGTCACAGTTTTGGCCGATTCTGGCCCGTTCTGTCGACTATTACTCACTTTTTTGGGGTCCCAGAGTGATTTCCATGATTAACGAACCCCGGGGTGCGTTTACGTGTCAGACATCAACACTCGCGGTTTTTGACGATTCTGGCCCATTTCATGGACTATTACTCACCGTTTTGCGGTCACGAAGAGATTTCCATAGTTGTTGAACCCCAAGGTGCGCTTACGTGTTGGTCATCAACTCTCATAGTATTGGCCAATTCTGGCCCGTTTCGTGGACTATTACTGACTGTTTTGGGGTCCCGGAGTGATTTCCACGATTAACAAACCCCATGGTGCGTTTAAGTGTCGGTCATCAACACTCGTGGTTTTTGTCGATTCTGGGCCGTTTCATGGACTATTACTCACATTTTTGGGGTCCCAAAGCGATTTCCATGGTTGTCGAACCCCAAGCTGCTCTTATGTATCGGTCATCAACAATCGCAGTTTCGGCCGATTCTGGCCCGTTTCTTGGACTATAACTCAGTTTTTGGCTCACGTAGTGATTTCCACGACCGACGAACACCGGTGTGTTTATGTGTCGGTCATCAACATTTGAAGTTTTGGCCGATTTTGGCCCGTTTCATGGACTATTACTCACTGATTTGATGTCCCTGAGCAATTTCCATGATTGACGAAACCCGGGGTGCGTTTATGTATCGTTGATCAATAACCCTAGGTTTTACCGATTCAGGGCTCTTTCATGGACTATTACTCACCGTCTTGCAGTCCCAAAGCGATTTCGATGCTTGTCGAACCCCAAGATGTGCTTACGTGCTGGTCGTCAAGACTCGCAGATTTTGCCGATTTTGGCCCGTTTCCTGGACTATTACTCAGTTTTGGGGTCCCGAAGTGATTTCCATGATTGACGAACACCGGGGTGCATTTACGTGTCGGTCACCAACACTCACAATTTTGGCCGATTCTGGTACGTTTTCTGCACTGTTACTCACCGTTGTGGGGTCCCGGAGCGATTTCCATGATTGACGATCCCTAGGGTGCGTTTACGTGCCCGTCGTCAACCCTCACAGTTTTGGCCAATTCTGACCCGTTTCGTGAACTATTACTCACCGTTTTGGGATCGCAAAGCGATTTCCATAGTTATTGAACCCCAAGGTGCGCTTACATGTTGGTCATCAACAGTCACAGTTTTGGCCGATTCTGACCCGTTCTGTCGACTATTACTCACTTTTTTGGGGTCCCAGAGTGATTTCCATGATTAACGAACCCCGGGGTGCGTTTACGTGTCAGACATCAACACTCGCGGTTTTTGACGATTCTGGCCCGTTTCATGGACTATTACTCACCGTTTTGCGGTCACGAAGAGATTTCCATAGTTGTTGAACCCCAAGGTGCGCTTACGTGTTGGTCATCAACTCTCCTAGTATTGGCCAATTCTGGCCCGTTTCGTGGACTATTACTGACTGTTTTGGGGTCCCGGAGTGATTTCCACGATTAACAAACCCCATGGTGCGTTTAAGTGTCGGTCATCAACACTCGTGGTTTTTGTCGATTCTGGGCCGTTTCATGGACTATTACTCACATTTTTGGGGTCCCAAAGCGATTTCCATGGATGTCGAACCCCAAGCTGCGCTTATGTATCGGTCATCAACAATCGCAGTTTCGGCCGATTCTGGCCCGTTTCTTGGACTATAACTCAGTTTTTGGCTCACGTAGTGATTTCCACGACCGACGAACACCGGTGTGTTTCTGTGTCGGTCATCAACATTTGAAGTTTTGGCCGATTTTGGCCCGTTTCATGGACTATTACTCACTGATTTCAGGTCCCTGAGCAATTTCCATGATTGACGAAACCCGGGGTGCGTTTATGTATCGTTGATCAATAACCCTAGGTTTTACCGATTCAGGGCTCTTTCATGGACTATTACTCACCGTTTTGCAGTCCCAAAGAGATTTCGATGCTTGTCGAACCCCAAGATGTGCTTACGTGCTGGTCGTCAAGACTCGCAGATTGTGCCGATTCTGGCCCGTTTCCTGGACTATTACTCAGTTTTGGGGTCCCGAAGTGATTTCCATGATTGACGAACACCGGGGTGCATTTACGTGTCGGTCACCAACACTCACAATTTTGGCTGATTCTGGTACGTTTTCTGCACTGTTACTCACCGTTGTGGGGTCCTGGAGCGATTTCCATGATTGACGATCCCTGGGGTGCGTTTACGTGCCCGTCGTCAACCCTCACAGTTTTGGCCAATTCTGACCCGTTTCGTGAACTATTACTCACCGTTTTGGGATCCCAAAGCGATTTCCATAGTTATTGAACCCCAAGGTGCGCTTACATGTTGGTCATCAACAGTCACAATTTTGGCCGATTCTGGCCCGTTCTGTCGACTATTACTCACTTTTTTGGGGTCCCAGAGTGATTTCCATGATTAACGAACCCCGGGGTGCGTTTACGTGTCAGACATCAACACTCACGGTTTTTGACGATTCTGGCCCGTTTCATGGACTATTACTCACCGTTTTGCGGTCACGAAGAGATTTCCATAGTTGTTGAACCACAAGGTGCGCTTACGTGTTGGTCATCAACTCTCATAGTATTGGCCAATTCTGGCCCGTTTCGTGGACTATTACTGACTGTTTTGGGGTCCCGGAGTGATTTCCACGATTAACAAACCCCATGGTGCGTTTAAGTGTTGGTCATCAACACTCGTGGTTTTTGTCGATTCTGGGCCGTTTCATGGACTATTACTCACATTTTTGGGGTCCCAAAGCGATTTCCATGGATGTCGAACCCCAAGCTGCGCTTATGTATCGGTCATCAACAATCGCAGTTTCGGCCGATTCTGGCCCGTTTCTTGGACTATAACTCAGTTTTTGGCTCACGTAGTGATTTCCACGACCGACGAACACCGGTGTGTTTATGTGTCGGTCATCAACATTTGCAGTTTTGGCCGATTTTGGCCCGCTTCATGGACTATTACTCACTGATTTCAGGTCCCTGAGCAATTTCCATGACTGACGAAACCCGGGGTGCGTTTATGTATCGTTGATCAATAACCCTAGGTTTTACCGATTCA
>NW_025228162.1:101267-102912 GCF_018294505.1 Triticum aestivum | reverse complement strand
ACTCAGTTTTTGGCTCACGTAGTGATTTCCACGGCCGACGAACACCGGCGTGTTTATGTGTCGATCATCAACATTTGAAGTTTTGGCCGATTTTGGCCCGTTTCATGGACTATTACTCACTGATTTGATGTCCCTGAGCAATTTCCATGATTGACGAAACCCGGGGTGCGTTTATGTATTGTTGATCAATAACCCTAGGTTTTACCGATTCAGGGCTCTTTCATGGACTATTACTCACCGTTTTGCAGTCCCAAAGCGATTTCGATGCTTGTCGAACCCCAAGATGTGCTTACGTGCTGGTCGTCAATACTCGCAGATTGTGCCGATTCTGGCCCGTTTCCTGGACTATTACTCAGTTTTGGGGTCCCGAAGTGATTTCCATGATTGACGAACACCGGGGTGCATTTACGTGTCGGTCACCAACACTCACAATTTTGGCCGATTCTGGTACGTTTTCTGCACAGTTACTCACCGTTGTGGGGTCCCGGAGCGATTTCCATGATTGACGATCCCTGGGGTGCGTTTACGTGCCCGTCGTCAACCCTCACAGTTTTGGCCAATTCTGACCCGTTTCGTGAACTATTACTCACTGTTTTGGGATCGCAAAGCGATTTCCATAGTTATTGAACCCCAAGGTGCGCTTACATGTTGGTCATCAGCAGTCACAGTTTTGGCCGATTCTGGCCCGTTCTGTCGACTATTACTCACTTTTTTGGGGTCCCAGAGTGATTTCCATGATTAACGAACCCCGGGGTGCGTTTACGTGTCAGACATCAACACTCGCGGTTTTTGACGATTTTGGCCCGTTTCATGGACTATTACTCACCGTTTTGCGGTCACGAAGAGATTTCCATAGTTGTTGAACCCCAAGGTGCGCTTACGTGTTGGTCATCAACTCTCATAGTATTGGCCAATTCTGGCCCGTTTTGTGGACTATTACTGACTGTTTTGGGGTCCCGAAGTGATTTCCACGATTAACAAACCCCATGGTGCGTTTAAGTGTCGGTCATCAACACTCGTTGTTTTTGTCGATTCTGGGCCGTTTCATGGAGTATTACTCACATTTTTGGGGTCCCAAAGCGATTTCCATGGATGTCGAACCCCAAGCTGCGCTTATGTATCGGTCATCAACAATCGCAGTGTCGGCCGATTCTGGCCCGTTTCTTGGACTATAACTCAGTTTTTGGCTCACGTAGTGATTTCCACGACCGACGAACACCGGTGTGTTTATGTGTCGGTGATCAACATTTGAAGTTTTGGCCGATTTTGGCCCGTTTCATGGACTATTACTCACTGATTTGATGTCCCTGAGCAATTTCCATGATTGACGAAACCCGGGGTGCGTTTATGTATTGTTGATCAATAACCCTAGGTTTTACCGATTCAGGGCTCTTTCATGGACTATTACTCACCGTTTTGCAGTCCCAAAGCGATTTCGATGCTTGTCGAACCCCAAGATGTGCTTACGTGCTGGTCGTCAAGACTCGCAGATTGTGCCGATTCTGGCCCGTTTCCTGGACTATTACTCAGTTTTGGGGTCCCGAGGTGATTTCCATGATTGACGAACACCGGGGTGCATTTACGTGTCGGTCACCAACACTCACAATTTTGGCCGATTCTGGTACGTTTTCTGCACAGTTACTCA
>NW_025228162.1:84416-100530 GCF_018294505.1 Triticum aestivum | reverse complement strand
CAGTTTCGGCCGATTCTGGCCCGTTTCTTGGACTATAACTCAGTTTTTGGCTCACGTAGTGATTTCCACGACCGACGAACACCGGTGTGTTTATGTGTCGGTCATCAACATTTGAAGTTTTGGCCGATTTTTGCCCGTTTCATGGACTATTACTCACTGATTTCAGGCCCCTGAGCAATTTCCATGATTGACGAAACCCGGGGTGCGTTTATGTATTGTTGATCAATAACCCTAGGTTTTACCAATTCAGGGCTCTTTCATGGACTATTACTCACCGATTTGCAGTCCCAAGGAGATTTCGATGCTTGTCGAACCCCAAGATGTGCTTACGTGCTGGTCGTCAAGACTCGCAGATTGTGCCGATTCTGGCCCGTTTCCTGGACTATTACTCAGTTTTGGGGTCCCGAAGTGATTTCCATGATTGACGAACACCGGGGTGCATTTACGTGTCGGTCACCAACACTCACAATTTTGGCTGATTCTGGTACGTTTTTTGCACTGTTACTCACCGTTGTGGGGTCCTGGAGCGATTTCCATGATTGGCGATCCCTGGGGTGCGTTTACGTGCCCGTCGTCAACCCTCACAGTTTTGGCCAATTCTGACCCGTTTCGTGAACTATTACTCACCGTTTTGGGATCCCAAAGCGATTTCCATAGTTATTGAACCCCAAGGTGCGCTTACATGTTGGTCATCAACAGTCACAGTTTTGGCCGATTCTGGCCCGTTCTGTCGACTATTACTCACTTTTTGGGGGTCCGAGAGTGATTTCCATGATTAACGAACCCCGGGGTGCGTTTACGTGTCAGACATCAACACTCACGGTTTTTGACGATTCTGGCCCGTTTCATGGACTATTACTCACCGTTTTGCGGTCACGAAGAGATTTCCATAGTTGTTGAACCGCAAGGTGCGCTTACGTGTTGGTCATCAACTCTCATAGTATTGGCCAATTCTGGCCCGTTTCGTGGACTATTACTGACTGTTTTGGGGTCCCGGAGTGATTTCCACGATTAACAAACCCCATGGTGCGTTTAAGTGTTGGTCATCAACACTCGTGGTTTTTGTCGATTCTGGGCCGTTTCATGGACTATTACTCACATTTTTGGGGTCCCAAAGCGATTTCCATGGATGTCGAACCCCAAGCTGCGCTTATGTATCGGTCATCAACAATCGCAGTTTCGGCCGATTCTGGCCCGTTTCTTGGACTATAACTCAGTTTTTGGCTCACGTAGTGATTTCCACGACCGACGAACACCGGTGTGTTTATGTGTCGGTCATCAACATTTGAAGTTTTGGCCGATTTTTGCCCGTTTCATGGACTATTACTCACTGATTTCAGGCCCCTGAGCAATTTCCATGATTGACGAAACCCGGGGTGCATTTATGTATTGTTGATCAATAACCCTAGGTTTTACCAATTTAGGGCTCTTTCATGGACTATTACTCACCGATTTGCAGTCCCAAGGAGATTTCGATGCTTGTCGAACCCCAAGATGTGCTTACGTGCTGGTCGTCAAGACTCGCAGATTGTGCCGATTCTGGCCCGTTTCCTGGACTATTACTCAGTTTTGGGGTCCCGAAGTGATTTCCATGATTGACGAACACCGGGGTGCATTTACGTGTCGGTCACCAACACTCACAATTTTGGCTGATTTTGGTACGTTTTCTGCACTGTTACTCACCGTTGTGGGGTCCTGGAGCGATTTCCATGATTGGCGATCCCTGGGGTGCGTTTACGTGCCCGTCGTCAACCCTCACAATTTTGGCCAATTCTGACCCGTTTCGTGAACTATTACTCACCGTTTTGGGATCCCAAAGCGATTTCCATAGTTATTGAACCCCAAGGTGCGCTTACATGTTGGTCATCAACAGTCACAGTTTTGGCCGATTCTGGCCCGTTCTGTCGACTATTACTCACTTTTTGGGGGTCCCAGAGTGATTTCCATGATTAACGAACCCCGGGGTGCGTTTACGTGTCAGACATCAACACTCACGGTTTTTGACGATTCTGGCCCGTTTCATGGACTATTACTCACCGTTTTGCGGTCACGAAGAGATTTCCATAGTTGTTGAACCGCAAGGTGCGCTTACGTGTTGGTCATCAACTCTCATAGTATTGGCCAATTCTGGCCCGTTTCGTGGACTATTACTGACTGTTTTGGGGTCCCGGAGTGATTTCCACGATTAACAAACCCCATGGTGCGTTTAAGTGTTGGTCATCAACACTCGTGGTTTTTGTCGATTCTGGGCCGTTTCATGGACTATTACTCACATTTTTGGGGTCCCAAAGCGATTTCCATGGATGTCGAACCCCAAGCTGCGCTTATGTATCGGTCATCAACAATCGCAGTTTCGGCCGATTCTGGCCCGTTTCTTGGACTATAACTCAGTTTTTGGCTCACGTAGTGATTTCCACGACCGACGAACACCGGTGTGTTTATGTGTCGGTCATCAACATTTGAAGTTTTGGCCGATTTTTGCCCGTTTCATGGACTATTACTCACTGATTTCAGGCCCCTGAGCAATTTCCATGATTCACGAAACCCGGGGTGCGTTTATGTATTGTTGATCAATAACCCTAGGTTTTACCAATTCAGGGCTCTTTCATGGACTATTACTCACCGATTTGCAGTCCCAAGGAGATTTCGATGCTTGTCGAACCCCAAGATGTGCTTACGTGCTGGTCGTCAAGACTCGCAGATTGTGCCGATTCTGGCCCGTTTCCTGGACTATTACTCAGTTTTGGGGTCCCGAAGTGATTTCCATGATTGGCGAACACCGGGGTGCATTTACGTGTCGGTCACCAACACTCACAATTTTGGCTGATTTTGGTACGTTTTCTGCACTGTTACTCACCTTTGTGGGGTCCTGGAGCGATTTCCATGATTGGCGATCCCTGGGGTGCGTTTACGTGCCCGTCGTCAACCCTCACAGTTTTGGCCAATTCTGACCCGTTTCGTGAACTATTACTCACCGTTTTGGGATCCCAAAGCGATTTCCATAGTTATTGAACCCCAAGGTGCGCTTACATGTTGGTCATCAACAGTCATAGTTTTGGCCGATTCTGGCCCGTTCTGTCGACTATTACTCACTTTTTGGGGGTCCCAGAGTGATTTCCATGATTAACGAACCCCGGGGTGCGTTTACGTGTCAGACATCAACACTCACGGTTTTTGACGATTCTGACCCGTTTCATGGACTATTACTCACCGTTTTGCGGTCACGAAGAGATTTCCATAGTTCTTGAACCGCAAGGTGCGCTTACGTGTTGGTCATCAACTCTCATAGTATTGGCCAATTCTGGCCCGTTTCGTGGACTATTACTGACTGTTTTGGGGTCCCGGAGTGATTTCCACGATTAACAAACCCCATGGTGCGTTTAAGTGTCGGTCATCAACACTCGTGGTTTTTGTCGATTCTGGGCCGTTTCATGGACTATTACTCACATTTTTGGGGTCCCAAAGCGATTTCCATGGATGTCGAACCCCAAGCTGCGCTTATGTATCGGTCATCAACAATCGCAGTTTCGGCCGATTCTGGCCCGTTTCTTGGACTATAACTCAGTTTTGGGCTCACGTAGTGATTTCCACGACCGACGAACACCGGTGTGTTTATGTGTCGGTCATCAACATTTGCAGTTTGGGCCGATTTTGGCCCGCTTCATGGACTATTACTCACTGATTTCAGGTCCCTGAGCAATTTCCATGATTGACGAAACCCGGGGTGCGTTTATGTATCGTTGATCAATAACCCTAGGTTTTACCGATTCGGGGCTCTTTCATGGACTATTACTCACCGTTTTGCAGTCCCAAAGCGATTTCGATGCTTGTCGAACCCCAAGATGTGCTTACGTGCTGGTCGTCAAGACTCGCAGATTGGGCCAATTCTGGCCCGTTTCCTGGACTATTACTCAGTTTTGGGGTCCCGAAGTGATTTCCACGATTGACAAACACCGGGGTGCATTTACGTGTCGGTCACCAACACTCACAATTTTGGCCGATGCTGGTACGTTTTCTGCACTGTTACTCACCGTTGTGGGGTCCCGGAGCGATTTCCATGATTGACGATCCCTGGGGTGCGTTTACGTGCCCGTCGTCAACCCTCTCAGTTTTGCCCAATTCTGACCCGTTTCGTGAACTATTACTCACCGTTTTGGGATCCCAAAGCGATTTCCATAGTTATTGAACCCCAAGGTGCGCTTACATGTTGGTCATCAACAGTCACAGTTTTGGCCGATTCTGGCCCGTTCTGTCGACTATTACTCACTTTTTTGGGGTCCCAGAGTGATTTCCATGATTAACGAACCCCGGGGTGCGTTTACGTTCAGACATCAACACTCGCGGTTTTTGACGATTTTGGCCCGTTTCATGGCCTATTACTCACCGTTTTGCGGTCACGAATAGATTTCCATAGTTGTTGAACCCCAAGGTGCGCTTACGTGTTGGTCATCAACTCTCATAGTATTGGCCAATTCTGGCCCGTTTCGTGGACTATTACTGACTGTTTTGGGGTCCCGGAGTGATTTCCACTGTTAACAAACCCCATGGTGCGTTTAAGTGTCGGTCATCAACACTCGTGGTTTTTGTCGATTCTGGGCCGTTTCATGGTCTATTACTCACATTTTTGGGGTCCCAAAGCGATTTCCATGGATGTCGAACCCCAAGGTGCGCTTATGTATCGGTCATCAACAATCGCAGTTTCGGCCGATTCTGGCCCGTTTCTTGGACTATAACTCAGTTTTGGGCTCACGTAGTGATTTCCACGACCGACGAACACCGGTGTGTTTATGTGTCGGTCATCAACATTTGCAGTTTTGGCCGATTTTGGCCCGCTTCATGGACTATTACTCACTGATTTCAGGTCCCTGAGCAATATCCATGATTGAAGAAACCCGGGGTGCGTTTATGTATCGTTGATCAATAACCCTAGGTTTTACCGATTCAGGGCTCTTTCATGGACTATTACTCACCGTTTTGCAGTCCCAAAGCGATTTCGATGCTTGTCGAACCCCAAGATGTGCTTACGTGTTGGTCGTCAAGACTCGCAGATTGGGCCGATTCTGGCCCGTTTCCTGGACTATTACTCAGTTTTGGGGTCCCGAAGTGATTTCCACGATTGATGAACACCGGGGTGCATTTACGTGTCGGTCATCAACACTCACAATTTTGGCCGATTCTGGTACGTTTTCTGCACTGTTACTCACCGTTGTGGGGTCCCGGAGCGATTTCCATGATTGACGATCCCTGGGGTGCGTTTACGTGCCCGTCGTCAACCCTCACAGTTTTGGCCAATTCTGACCCGTTTCGTGAACTATTACTCACCGTTTTGGGATCCCAAAGCGATTTCCATAGTTATTGAACCCCAAGGTGCGCTTACATGTTGGTCATCAACAGTCACAGTTTTGGCCGATTCTGGCCCGTTCTGTTGACTATTACTCACTTTTTTGGGGTCCCAGAGTGATTTCCATGATTAACGAACCCCGGGGTGCGTTTACGTGTCAGACATCAACACTCACGGTTTTTGACGATTCTGGCCCGTTTCATGGACTATTACTCACCGTTTTGCGGTCACGAAGAGATTTCCATAGTTGTTGAACCCCAAGGTGCGCTTACGTGTTGGTCATCAACTCTCCTAGTATTGGCCAATTCTGGCCCGTTTCGTGGACTATTACTGACTGTTTTGGGGTCCCGGAGTGATTTCCACGATTAACAAACCCCATGGTGCGTTTAAGTGTCGGTCATCAACACTCGTGGTTTTTGTCGATTCTGGGCCGTTTCATGGACTATTACTCACATTTTTGGGGTCCCAAAGCGATTTCCATGGATGTCGAACCCCAAGCTGCGCTTATGTATCGGTCATCAACAATCGCAGTTTCGGCCGATTCTGGCCCGTTTCTTGGACTATAACTCAGTTTTTGGCTCACGTAGTGATTTCCACGACCGACGAACACCGGTGTGTTTCTGTGTCGGTCATCAACATTTGAAGTTTTGGCCGATTTTGGCCCGTTTCATGGACTATTACTCACTGATTTCAGGTCCCTGAGCAATTTCCATGATTGACGAAACCCGGGGTGCGTTTATGTATCGTTGATCAATAACCCTAGGTTTTACCGATTCAGGGCTCTTTCATGGACTATTACTCACCGTTTTGCAGTCCCAAAGAGATTTCGATGCTTGTCGAACCCCAAGATGTGCTTACGTGCTGGTCGTCAAGACTCGCAGATTGTGCCGATTCTGGCCCGTTTCCTAGACTATTACTCAGTTTTGGGGTCCCGAAGTGATTTCCATGATTGACGAACACCGGGGTGCATTTACGTGTCGGTCACCAACACTCACAATTTTGGCTAATTCTAGTACGTTTTCTGCACTGTTACTCACCGTTGTGGGGTCCTGGAGCGATTTCCATGATTGACGATCCCTGGGGTGCGTTTACGTGCCCGTCGTCAACCCTCACAGTTTTGGCCAATTCTGACCCGTTTCGTGAACTATTACTCACCGTTTTGGGATCCCAAAGCGATTTCCATAGTTATTGAACCCCAAGGTGCGCTTACATGTTGGTCATCAACAGTCACAGTTTTGGCCGATTCTGGCCCGTTCTGTCGACTATTACTCACTTTTTTGGGGTCCCAGAGTGATTTCCATGATTAATGAACCCCGGGGTGCGTTTACGTGTCAGACATCAACACTCACGGTTTTTGACGATTCTGGCCCGTTTCATGGACTATTACTCACCGTTTTGCGGTCACGAAGAGATTTCCATAGTTGTTGAACCGCAAGGTGCGCTTACGTGTTGGTCATCAACTCTCATAGTATTGGCCAATTCTGGCCCGTTTCGTGGACTATTACTGACTGTTTTGGGGTCCCGGAGTGATTTCCACGATTAACAAACCCCATGGTGCGTTTAAGTGTTGGTCATCAACACTCGTGGTTTTTGTCGATTCTGGGCCGTTTCATGGACTATTACTCACATTTTTGGGGTCCCAAAGCGATTTCCATGGATGTCGAACCCCAAGCTGCGCTTATGTATCGGTCATCAACAATCGCAGTTTCGGCCGATTCTGGCCCGTTTCTTGGACTATAACTCAGTTTTTGGCTCACGTAGTGATTTCCACGACCGACGAACACCGGTGTGTTTATGTGTCGGTCATCAACATTTGAAGTTTTGGCCGATTTTTGCCCGTTTCATGGACTATTACTCACTGATTTCAGGCCCCTGAGCAATTTCCATGATTCACGAAACCCGAGGTGCGTTTATGTATTGTTGATCAATAACCCTAGGTTTTACCAATTCAGGGCTCTTTCATGGACTATTACTCACCGATTTGCAGTCCCAAGGAGATTTCGATGCTTGTCGAACCCCAAGATGTGCTTACGTGCTGGTCGCCAAGACTCGCAGATTGTGCCGATTCTGGCCCGTTTCCTGGACTATTACTCAGTTTTGGGGTCCCGAAGTGATTTCCATGATTGACGAACACCGGGGTGCATTTACGTGTCGGTCACCAACACTCACAATTTTGGCTGATTTTGGTACGTTTTCTGCACTGTTACTCACCGTTGTGGGGTCCTGGAGCGATTTCCATGATTGGCGATCCCTGGGGTGCGTTTACGTGCCCGTCGTCAACCCTCACAGTTTTGGCCAATTCTGACCCGTTTCGTGAACTATTACTCACCGTTTTGGGATCCCAAAGCGATTTCCATAGTTATTGAACCCCAAGGTGCGCTTACATGTTGGTCATCAACAGTCACAGTTTTGGCCGATTCTGGCCCGTTCTGTCGACTATTACTCACTTTTTGGGGGTCCCAGAGTGATTTCCATGATTAACGAACCCCGGGGTGCGTTTACGTGTCAGACATCAACACTCACGGTTTTTGACGATTCTGGCCCGTTTCATGGACTATTACTCACCGTTTTGCGGTCACGAAGAGATTTCCATAGTTGTTGAACCGCAAGGTGCGCTTACGTGTTGGTCATCAACTCTCATAGTATTGGCCAATTCTGGCCCGTTTCGTGGACTATTACTGACTGTTTTGGGGTCCCGGAGTGATTTCCACGATTAACAAACCCCATGGTGCGTTTAAGTGTTGGTCATCAACACTCGTGGTTTTTGTCGATTCTGGGCCGTTTCATGGACTATTACTCACATTTTTGGGGTCCCAAAGCGATTTCCATGGATGTCGAACCCCAAGCTGCGCTTATGTATCGGTCATCAACAATCGCAGTTTCGGCCGATTCTGGCCCGTTTCTTGGACTATAACTCAGTTTTTGGCTCACGTAGTGATTTCCACGACCGACGAACACCGGTGTGTTTATGTGTCGGTCATCAACATTTGAAGTTTTGGCCGATTTTGGCCCGTTTCATGGACTATTACTCACTGATTTGATGTCCCTGAGCAATTTCCATGATTGACGAAACCCGGGGTGCGTTTATGTATTGTTGATCAATAACCCTAGGTTTTACCGATTCAGGGCTCTTTCATGGACTATTACTCACCGTTTTGCAGTCCCAAAGCGATTTCGATTCTTGTCGAACCCCAAGATGTGCTTACGTGCTGGTCGTCAAGACTCGCAGATTGTGCCGATTCTGGCCCGTTTCCTGGACTATTACTCAGTTTTGGGGTCCCAAAGTGATTTCCATGATTGACGAACACCGGGGTGCATTTACGTGTCGGTCACCAACACTCACAATTTTGGCCGATTCTGGTACGTTTTCTGCACAGTTACTCACCGTTGTGGGGTCCCGGAGCGATTTCCATGATTGACGATCCCTGGGGTGCGTTTACGTGCCCGTCGTCAACCCTCACAGTTTTGGCCAATTCTGACCCGTTTCGTGAACTATTACTCACCGTTTTGGGATCGCAAAGCGATTTCCATAGTTATTGAACCCCAAGGTGCGCTTACATGTTGGTCATCAGCAGTCACAGTTTTGGCCGATTCTGGCCCGTTCTGTCGACTATTACTCACTTTTTTGGGGTCCCAGAGTGATTTCCATGATTAACGAACCCCGGGGTGCGTTTACGTGTCAGACATCAACACTCGCGGTTTTTGACGATCTTGGCCCGTTTCATGGACTATTACTCACCGTTTTGCGGTCACGAAGAGATTTCCATAGTTGTTGAACCCCAAGGTGCGCTTACGTGTTGGTCATCAACTCTCATAGTATTGGCCAATTCTGGCCCGTTTCGTGGACTATTACTGACTGTTTTGGGGTCCCGGAGTGATTTCCACGATTAACAAACCCCATGGTGCGTTTAAGTGTCGGTCATCAACACTCGTGGTTTTTGTCGATTCTGGGCCGTTTCATGGACTATTACTCACATTTTTGGGGTCCCAAAGCGATTTCCATGGATGTCGAACCCCAAGCTGCGCTTATGTATCGGTCATCAACAATCGCAGTTTCGGCCGATTCTGGCCCGTTTCTTGGACTATAACTCAGTTTTTGGCTCACGTAGTGATTTCCACGACCGACGAACACCGGTGTGTTTATGTGTCGGTCATCAACATTTGAAGTTTTGGCCGATTTTGGGCCGTTTCATGGACTATTACTCACTGATTTGATGTCCCTGAGCAATTTCCATGATTGACGAAACCCGGGGTGCGTTTATGTATTGTTGATCAATAACCCTAGGTTTTACCGATTCAGGGCTATTTCATGGACTATTACTCACCGTTTTGCAGTCCCAAAGCGATTTCGATGCTTGTCGAACCCCAAGATGTGCTTACGTGCTGGTCGTCCAGACTCGCAGATTGTGCCGATTCTGGCCCGTTTCCTGGACTATTACTCAGTTTTGGGGTCCCGAAGTGATTTCCATGATTGACGAACACCGGGGTGCATTTACGTGTCGGTCACCAACACTCACAATTTTGGCCGATTCTGGTACGTTTTCTGCACAGTTACTCACCGTTGTGGGGTCCCGGAGCGATTTCCATGATTGACGATCCCTGGGGTGCGTTTACGTGCCCGTCGTCAACCCTCACAGTTTTGGCCAATTCTGACCCGTTTCGTGAACTATTACTCACCGTTTTGGGATCGCAAAGCGATTTCCATAGTTATTGAACCCCAAGGTGCGCTTACATGTTGGTCATCAGCGGTCACAGTTTTGGCCGATTCTGGCCCGTTCTGTCGACTATTACTCACTTTTTTGGGGTCCTAGAGTGATTTCCATGATTAACGAACCCCGGGGTGCGTTTACGTGTCAGACATCAACACTCGCGGTTTTTGACGATTTTGGCCCGTTTCATGGACTATTACTCACCGTTTTGCAGTCACGAAGAGATTTCCATAGTTGTTGAACCCCAAGGTGCGCTTACGTGTTGGTCATCAACTCTCATAGTATTGGCCAATTCTGGCCCGTTTCGTGGACTATTACTGACTGTTTTGGGGTCCCGGAGTGATTTCCACGATTAACAAACCCCATGGTGCGTTTAAGTGTCGGTCATCAACAATCGTGGTTTTTGTCGATTCTGGGCCGTTTCATGGACTATTACTCACATTTTTGGGGTCCCAAAGCGATTTCCATGGATGTCGAACCCCAAGCTGCGCTTATGTATCGGTCATCAACAATCGCAGTGTCGGCCGATTCTGGCCCGTTTCTTGGACTATAACTCAGTTTTTGGCTCACGTAGTGATTTCCACGACCGACGAACACCGGTGTGTTTATGTGTCGGTCATCAACATTTGAAGTTTTGGCCGATTTTGGCCCGTTTCATGGACTATTACTCACTGATTTCATGTCCCTGAGCAATTTCCATGATTGACGAAACCCGGGGTGCGTTTATGTATTGTTGATCAATAACCCTAGGTTTTACCGATTCAGGGCTCTTTCATGGACTATTACTCACCGTTTTGCAGTCCCAAAGCGATTTCGATGCTTGTCGAACCCCAAGATGTGCTTACGTGCTGGTCGTCAAGACTCGCAGATTGTGCCGATTCTGGCCCGTTTCCTGGACTATTACCCAGTTTTGGGGTCCCGAAGTGATTTCCATGATTGACGAACACAGGGGTGCATTTACGTGTCGGTCACCAACACTCACAATTTTGGCCGATTCTGGTACGTTTTCTGCACAGTTACTCACCGTTGTGGGGTCCCGGAGCGATTTCCATGATTGACGATCCCTGGGGTGCGTTTACGTGCCCGTCGTCAACCCTCACAGTTTTGGCCAATTCTGACCCGTTTCGTGAACTATTACTCACCGTTTTGGGATCGCAAAGCGATTTCCATAGTTATTGAACCCCAAGGTGCGCTTACATGTTGGTCATCAACAGTCACAGTTTTGGCCGATTCTGGCCCGTTCTGTCGACTATTACTCACTTTTTTGGGGTCCCAGAGTGATTTCCATGATTAACGAACCCCGGGGTGCGTTTACGTGTCAGACATCAACACTCGCGGTTTTTGACGATTTTGGCCCGTTTCATGGACTATTACTCACCGTTTTGCGGTCACGAAGAGATTTCCATAGTTGTTGAACCCCAAGGTGCGCTTACGTGTTGGTCATCAACTCTCATAGTATTGGCCAATTCTGGCGCGTTTCGTGGACTATTACTGACTGTTTTGGGGTCCCGGAGTGATTTCCACGATTAACAAACCCATGGTGCGTTTAAGTGCCGGTCATCAACACTCGTGGTTTTTGTCGATTCTGGGCCGTTTCATGGACTATTACTCACATTTTTGGGGTCCCAAAGCGATTTCCATGGATGTCGAACCCCAAGGTGCGCTTATGTATCGTTCATCAACAATCGCAGTTTCGGCCGATTCTGGCCCGTTTCTTGGACTATAACTCAGTTTTGGGCTCACGTAGTGATTTCCACGACCGACGAACACCGGTGTGTTTATGTGTCGGTCATCAACATTTGCAGTTTGGGCCGATTTTGGCCCGCTTCATGGACTATTACTCACTGATTTCAGGTCCCTGAGCAATTTCCATGATTGACGAAACCCGGGGTGCGTTTATGTATCGTTGATCAATAACCCTAGGTTTTACCGATTCGGGGCTCTTTCATGGACTATTACTCACCGTTTTGCAGTCCCAAAGCGATTTCGATGCTTGTCGAACCCCAAGATGTGCTTACGTGCTGGTCGTCAAGACTCGCAGATTGGGCCAATTCTGGCCCGTTTCCTGGACTACTACTCAGTTTTGGGGTCCCGAAGTGATTTCCACGATTGACGAACACCGGGGTGCATTTACGTGTCGGTCACCAACACTCACAATTTTGGCCGATTCTGGTACGTTTTCTGCACTGTTACTCACCGTTGTGGGGTCCCGGAGCGATTTCCATGATTGACGATCCCTGGGGTGCGTTTACGTGCCCGTCGTCAACCCTCCCAGTTTTGGCCAATTCTGACCCGTTTCGTGAACTATTACTCACCGTTTTGGGATCCCAAAGCGATTTCCATAGTTATTGAACCCCAAGGTGCGCTTACATGTTGGTCATCAACAGTCACAGTTTTGGCCGATTCTGGCCCGTTCTGTCAACTATTACTCACTTTTTTGGGGTCCCAGAGTGATTTCCATGATTAACGAACCCCGGGGTGCGTTTACGTGTCAGACATCAACACTCGCGGTTTTTGACGATTCTGGCCCGTTTCATGGACTATTACTCACCGTTTTGCGGTCACGAAGAGATTTCCATAGTTG
Source organism: Triticum aestivum (assembly GCF_018294505.1). Taxonomy (NCBI): domain Eukaryota; kingdom Viridiplantae; phylum Streptophyta; class Magnoliopsida; order Poales; family Poaceae; genus Triticum; species Triticum aestivum. The sequence continues at coordinate 87,896 of NW_025228162.1, read as the reverse complement.
TTGAACCGCAAGGTGCGCTTACGTGTTGGTCATCAACTCTCATAGTATTGGCCAATTCTGGCCCGTTTCGTGGACTATTACTGACTGTTTTGGGGTCCCGGAGTGATTTCCACGATTAACAAACCCCATGGTGCGTTTAAGTGTCGGTCATCAACACTCGTGGTTTTTGTCGATTTCTGGGCCGTTTCATGGACTATTACTCACATTTTTGGGGTCCCAAAGCGATTTCCATGGATGTCGAACCCCAAGGTGCGCTTATGTATCGGTCATCAACAATCGCAGTTTCGGCCGATTCTGGCCCGTTCTGTCAACTATTACTCACTTTTTTGGGGTCCCAGAGTGATTTCCATGATTAACGAACCCCGGGGTGCGTTTACGTGTCAGACATCAACACTCGCGGTTTTTGACGATTCTGGCCCGTTTCATGGACTATTACTCACCGTTTTGCGGTCACGAAGAGATTTCCATAGTTGTTGAACCGCAAGGTGCGCTTACGTGTTGGTCATCAACTCTCATAGTATTGGCCAATTCTGGCCCGTTTCGTGGACTATTACTGACTGTTTTGGGGTCCCGGAGTGATTTCCACGATTAACAAACCCCATGGTGCGTTTAAGTGTCGGTCATCAACACTCGTGGTTTTTGTCGATTTCTGGGCCGTTTCATGGACTATTACTCACATTTTTGGGGTCCCAAAGCGATTTCCATGGATGTCGAACCCCAAGGTGCGCTTATGTATCGGTCATCAACAATCGCAGTTTCGGCCGATTCTGGCCCGTTTCTTGGACTATAACTCAGTTTTGGGCTCACGTAGTGATTTCCACGACCGACGAACACCGGTGTGTTTATGTGTCGGTCATTAACATTTGCAGTTTGGGCCGATTTTGGCCCGCTTCATGGACTATTACTCACTGATTTCAGGTCCCTGAGCAATTTCCATGATTGACGAAACCCGGGGTGCGTTTATGTATCGTTGATCAATAACCCTAGGTTTTACCGATTCGGGGCTCTTTCATGGACTATTACTCACCGTTTTGCAGTCCCAAAGCGATTTCGATGCTTGTCGAACCCCAAGATGTGCTTACGTGCTGGTCGTCAAGACTCGCAGATTGGGCCAATTCTGGCCCGTTTCCTGGACTATTACTCAGTTTTGGGGTCCCGAAGTGATTTCCACGATTGACGAACACTGGGGTGCATTTACGTGTCGGTCACCAACACTCACAATTTTGGCCGATTCTGGTACGTTTTCCGCACTGTTACTCACCGTTGTGGGGTCCCGGAGCGATTTCCATGATTGACGATCCCTGGGGTGCGTTTACGTGCCCGTCGTCAACCCTCTCAGTTTTGGCCAATTCTGACCCGTTTCGTGAACTATTACTCACCGTTTTGGGATCCCAAAGCGATTTCCATAGTTATTGAACCCCAAGGTGCGCTTACATGTTGGTCATCAACAGTCACAGTTTTGGCCGATTCTGGCCCGTTCTGTCAACTATTACTCACTTTTTTGGGGTCCCAGAGTGATTTCCATGATTAACGAACCCCGGGGTGCGTTTACGTGTCAGACATCAACACTCGCGGTTTTTGACGATTTTGGCCCGTTTCATGGCCTATTACTCACCGTTTTGCGGTCACGAAGAGATTTCCATAGTTGTTGAACCCCAAGGTGCGCTTACATGTTGGTCATCAACTCTCATAGTATTGGCCAATTCTGGCCCGTTTCGTGGACTATTACTGACTGTTTTGGGGTCCCGGAGTGATTTCCACGATTAACAAACCCCATGGTGCGTTTAAGTGTCGGTCATCAACACTCGTGGTTTTTGTCGATTCTGGGCCGTTTCATGGACTATTACTCACATTTTTGGGGTCCCAAAGCGATTTCCATGGATGTCGAACCCCAAGGTGCGCTTATGTATCGGTCATCAACAATCGCAGTTTCGGCCGATTCTGGCCCGTTTCTTGGACTATAACTCAGTTTTGGGCTCATGTAGTGATTTCCATGACCGACGAACACCGGTGTGTTTATGTGTCGGTCATCAACATTTGCAGTTTGGGCCGATTTTGGCCCGCTTCATGGACTATTACTCACTGATTTCAGGTCCCTGAGCAATTTCCATGATTGACGAAACCCGGGGTGCGTTTATGTATCGTTGATCAATAACCCTAGGTTTTACCGATTCGGGGCTCTTTCATGGACTATTACTCACCGTTTTGCAGTCCCAAAGCGATTTCGATGCTTGTCGAACCCCAAGATGTGCTTACGTGCTGGTCGTCAAGACTCGTAGATTGGGCCAATTCTGGCCCGTTTCCTGGACTATTACTCAGTTTTGGGGTCCCGAAGTGATTTCCACGATTGACGAACACTGGGGTGCATTTACGTGTCGGTCACCAACACTCACAATTTTGGCCGATTCTGGTACGTTTTCCGCACTGTTACTCACCGTTGTGGGGTCCCGGAGCGATTTCCATGATTGACGATCCCTGGGGTGCGTTTATGTGCCCGTCGTCAACCCTCTCAGTTTTGGCCAATTCTGACCTGTTTCGTGAACTATTACTCACCGTCTTGGGATCCCAAAGCGATTTCCATAGTTATTGAACCCCAAGGTGCGCTTACATGTTGGTCATCAACAGTCACAGTTTTGGCCGATTCTGGCCCGTTCTGTCGACTATTACTCACTTTTTTGGGGTCCCAGAGTGATTTCCATGATTAATGAACCCCGGGGTGCGTTTACGTGTCAGACATCAACACTCGCGGTTTTTGACGATTTTGGCCCGTTTCATGGCCTATTACTCACCGTTTTGCGGTCACGAAGAGATTTCCATAGTTGTTGAACCCCAAGGTGCGCTTACGTGTTGGTCATCAACTCTCATAGTATTGGCCAATTCTGGCCCGTTTCGTGGACTATTACTGACTGTTTTGGGGTCCCGGAGTGATTTCCACGATTAACAAACCCCATGGTGCGTTTAAGTGTCGGACATCAACACTCGTGGTTTTTGTCGATTCTGGGCCGTTTCATGGTCTATTACTCACATTTTTGGGGTCCCAAAGCGATTTCCATGGATGTCGAACCCCAAGGTGCGCTTATGTATCGGTCATCAACAATCGCAGTTTCGGCCGATTCTGGCCCGTTTCTTGGACTATAACTCAGTTTTGGGCTCACGTAGTGATTTCCACGACCGACGAACACCGGTGTGTTTATGTGTCGGTCATCAACATTTGCAGTTTGGGCCGATTTTGGCCCGCTTCATGGACTATTACTCACTGATTTCAGGTCCCTGAGCAATTTCCATGATTGACGAAACCCGGGGTGCGTTTATATATCGTTGATCAATAACCCTAGGTTTTACCGATTCGGGGCTCTTTCATGGACTATTACTCACCGTTTTGCAGTCCCAAAGCGATTTCGATGCTTGTCGAACCCCAAGATGTGCTTACGTGCTGGTCGTCAAGACTCGCAGATTGGGCCAATTCTGGCCCGTTTCCTG
>NW_025228162.1:83422-84041 GCF_018294505.1 Triticum aestivum | reverse complement strand
TCCATGATTGACGAAACCCGGGGTGCATTTATGTATTGTTGATCAATAACCCTAGGTTTTACCAATTCAGGGCTCTTTCATGGACTATTACTCACCGATTTGCAGTCCCAAGGAGATTTCGATGCTTGTCGAACCCCAAGATGTGCTTACGTGCTGGTCGTCAAGACTCGCAGATTGTGCCGATTCTGGCCGTTTCCTGGACTATTACTCAGTTTTGGGGTCCCGAAGTGATTTCCATGATTGACGAACACCGGGGTGCATTTACGTGTCGGTCACCAACACTCACAATTTTGGCTGATTTTGGTACGTTTTCTGCACTGTTACTCACCGTTGTGGGGTCCTGGAGCGATTTCCATGATTGGCGATCCCTGGGGTGCGTTTACGTGCCCGTCGTCAACCCTCACAGTTTTGGCCAATTCTGACCCGTTTCGTGAACTATTACTCACCGTTTTGGGATCCCAAAGCGATTTCCATAGTTATTGAACCCCAAGGTGCGCTTACATGTTGGTCATCAACAGTCACAGTTTTGGCCGATTCTGGCCCGTTCTGTCGACTATTACTCACTTTTTTGGGGTCCTAGAGTGATTTCCATGATTAACGAACCCCGGGGTGCGTTTAC
>NW_025228162.1:55613-82306 GCF_018294505.1 Triticum aestivum | reverse complement strand
TCATCAACATTTGCAGTTTGGGCCGATTTTGGCCCGCTTCATGGACTATTACTCACTGATTTCAGGTCCCTGAGCAATTTCCATGATTGACGAAACCCGGGGTGCGTTTATGTATCGTTGATCAATAACCCTAGGTTTTACCGATTCGGGGCTCTTTCATGGACTATTACTCACCGTTTTGCAGTCCCAAAGCGATTTCGATGCTTGTCGAACCCCAAGATGTGCTTACGTGCTGGTCGTCAAGACTCGCAGATTGGGCCAATTCTGGCCCGTTTCCTGGACTACTACTCAGTTTTGGGGTCCCGAAGTGATTTCCACGATTGACGAACACCGGGGTGCATTTACGTGTCGGTCACCAACACTCACAATTTTGGCCGATTCTGGTACGTTTTCTGCACTGTTACTCACCGTTGTGGGGTCCCGGAGCGATTTCCATGATTGACGATCCCTGGGGTGCGTTTACGTGCCCGTCGTGAACCCTCTCAGTTTTGGCCAATTCTGACCCGTTTCGTGAACTATTACTCACCGTTTTGGGATCCCAAAGCGATTTCCATAGTTATTGAACCCCAAGGTGCGCTTACATGTTGGTCATCAACAGTCACAGTTTTGGCCGATTCTGGCCCGTTCTGTCGACTATTACTCACTTTTTTGGGGTCCCAGAGTGATTTCCATGATTAACGAACCCCGGGGTGCGTTTACGTGTCAGACATCAACACTCGCGGTTTTTGACGATTTTGGCCCGTTTCATGGCCTATTACTCACCGTTTTTCGGTCACGAAGAGATTTCCATAGTTGTTGAACCCCAAGGTGCTCTTACGTGTTGGTCATCAACTCTCATAGTATTGGCCAATTCTGGCCCGTTTCGTGGACTATTACTGACTGTTTTGGGGTCCCGGAGTGATTTCCATGATTAACAAACCCCATGGTGCGTTTAAGTGTCGGTCATCAACACTCGTGGTTTTTGTCGATTCTGGGCCGTTTCATGGACTATTACTCACATTTTTGGGGTCCCAAAGCGATTTCCATGGATGTCGAACCCCAAGGTGCGCTTACGTATCGGTCATCAACAATCGCAGTTTCGGCCGATTCTGGCCCGTTTCTTGGACTATAACTCAGTTTTGGGCTCACGTAGTGATTTCCACGACCGACGAACACAGGTGTGTTTATGTGTCGGTCATCAACATTTGCAGTTTGGGCCGATTTTGGCCCGCTTCATGGACTATTACTCACTGATTTCAGGTCCCTGAGCAATTTCCATGATTGACGAAACCCGCGGTGCGTTTATGTATCGTTGATCAATAACCCTAGGTTTTACCGATTCGGGGCTCTTTCATGGACTATTACTCACCGTTTTGCAGTCCCAAAGCGATTTCGATGCTTGTCGAACCCCAAGATGTGCTTACGTGCTGGTCATCAAGACTCGCAGATTGGGCCAATTCTGGCCCGTTTCCTGGACTACTACTCAGTTTTGGGGTCCCGAAGTGATTTCCACGATTGACGAACACCGGGGTGCATTTACGTGTCGGTCACCAACACTCACAATTTTGGCCGATTCTGGTACGTTTTCTGCACTGTTACTCACCGTTGTGGGGTCCCGGAGCGATTTCCATGATTGACGATCCCTGGGGTGCGTTTACGTGCCCGTCGTCAACCCTCTCAGTTTTGGCCAATTCTGACCCGTTTCGTGAACTATTACTCACCGTTTTGGGATCCCAAAGCGATTTCCATAGTTATTGAACCCCAAGGTGCGCTTACATGTTGGTCATCAACAGTCACAGTTTTGGCCGATTCTGGCCCGTTCTGTCGACTATTACTCACTTTTTTGGGGTCCCAGAGTGATTTCCATGATTAACGAACCCCGGGGTGCGTTTACGTGTCAGACATCAACACTCGCGGTTTTTGACGATTTTGGCCCGTTTCATGGCCTATTACTCACCGTTTTTCGGTCACGAAGAGATTTCCATAGTTGTTGAACCCCAAGGTGCGCTTACGTGTTGGTCATCAACTCTCATAGTATTGGCCAATTCTGGCCCGTTTCGTGGACTATTACTGACTGTTTTGGGGTCCTGGACTGATTTCCACGATTAACAAACCCCATGGTGCGTTTAAGTGTCGGTCATCAACACTCATGGTTTTTGTCGATTCTGGGCCGTTTCATGGACTATTACTCACATTTTTGGGGTCCCAAAGCGATTTCCATGGATGTCGAACCCCAAGGTGCGCTTATGTATCGGTCATCAACAATCGCAGTTTCGGCCGATTCTGGCCCGTTTCTTGGACTATAACTCAGTTTTGGGCTCACGTAGTGATTTCCACGACCGACGAACACAGGTGTGTTTATGTGTCGGTCATCAACATTTGCAGTTTGGGCCGATTTTGGCCCGCTTCATGGACTATTACTCACTGATTTCAGGTCCCTGAGCAATTTGCATGATTGACGAAACCCGGGGTGCGTTTATGTATCGTTGATCAATAACCCTAGGTTTTACCGATTCGGGGCTCTTTCATGGACTATTACTCACCGTTTTGCAGTCCCAAAGCGATTTCGATGCTTGTCGAACCCCAAGATGTGCTTACGTGCTGGTCGTCAAGACTCGCAGATTGGGCCAATTCTGGCCCGTTTCCTGGACTATTACTCAGTTTTGGGGTCCCGAAGTGATTTCCACGATTGACGAACACCGGGGTGCATTTACATGTCGGTCACCAACACTCACAATTTTGGCCGATTCTGGTACGTTTTCTGCACTGTTACTCACCGTTGTGGGGTCCCGGAGCGATTTCCATGATTGACGATCCCTGGGGTGCGTTTACGTGCCCGTCGTCAACCCTCTCAGTCTTGGCCAATTCTGACCCGTTTCGTGAACTATTACTCACCGTCTTGGGATCCCAAAGCGATTTCCATAGTTATTGAACCCCAAGGTGCGCTTACATGTTGGTCATCAACAGTCACAGTTTTGGCCGATTCTGGCCCGTTCTGTCGACTATTACTCACTTTTTTGGGGTCCCAGAGTGATTTCCATGATTAACGAACCCCGGGGTGCGTTTACGTGTCAGACATCAACACTCGCGGTTTTTGACGATTTTGGCCCGTTTCATGGCCTATTACTCACCGTTTTGCGGTCACGAAGAGATTTCCATAGTTGTTGAACCCCAAGGTGCGCTTACGTGTTGGTCATCAACTCTCATAGTATTGGCCAATTCTGGCCCGTTTCGTGGACTATTACTGACTGTTTTGGGGTCCCGGAGTGATTTCCACGATTAACAAACCCCATGGTGCGTTTAAGTGTCGGTCATCAACACTCGTGGTTTTTGTCGATTCTGGGCCGTTTCATGGTCTATTACTCACATTTTTGGGGTCCCAAAGCGATTTCCATGGATGTCGAACCCCAAGGTGCGCTTATGTATCGGTCATCAACAATCACAGTTTCGGCCGATTCTGGCCCGTTTCTTGGACTATAACTCAGTTTTGGGCTCACGTAGTGATTTCCACGACCGACGAACACCGGTGTGTTTATGTGTCGGTCATCAACATTTGCAGTTTGGGCCGATTTTGGCCCGCTTCATGGACTATTACTCACTGATTTCAGGTCCCTGAGCAATTTCCATGATTGATGAAACCCGGGGTGCGTTTATGTATCGTTGATCAATAACCCTAGGTTTTACCGATTCGGGGCTCTTTCATGGACTATTACTCACCGTTTTGCAGTCCCAAAGCGATTTCGATGCTTGTCGAACCCCAAGATGTGCTTACGTGCTGGTCGTCAAGACTCGCAGATTGGGCCAATTCTGGCCCGTTTCCTGGACTATTACTCAGTTTTGGGGTCCCGAAGTGATTTCCACGATTGACAAACACCGGGGTGCATTTACATGTCGGTCACCAACACTCACAATTTTGGCCGATTCTGGTATGTTTTCTGCACTGTTACTCACCGTTGTGGGGTCCCGGAGCGATTTCCATGATTGACGATCCCTGGGGTGCGTTTACGTGCCCGTCGTCAACCCTCTCAGTCTTGGCCAATTCTGACCCGTTTCGTGAACTATTACTCACCTTCTTGGGATCCCAAAGCGATTTCCATAGTTATTGAACCCCAAGGTGCGCTTACATGTTGGTCATCAACAGTCACAGTTTTGGCCGATTCTGGCCCGTTCTGTCGACTATTACTCACTTTTTTGGGGTCCCAGAGTGATTTCCATGATTAACGAACCCCGGGGTGCGTTTACGTGTCAGACATCAACACTCGCGGTTTTTGACGATTTTGGCCCGTTTCATGGCCTATTACTCACCGTTTTGCGGTCACGAAGAGATTTCCATAGTTGTTGAACCCCAAGGTGCGCTTACGTGTTGGTCATCAACTCTCATAGTATTGGCCAATTCTGGCCCGTTTCGTGGACTATTACTGACTGTTTTGGGGTCCCGGAGTGATTTCCACGATTAACAAACCCCATGGTGCGTTTAAGTGTCGGTCATCAACACTCGTGGTTTTTGTCGATTCTGGGCCGTTTCATGGTCTATTACTCACATTTTTGGGGTCCCAAAGCGATTTCCATGGATGTCGAACCCCAAGGTGCGCTTATGTATCGGTCATCAACAATCGCAGTTTCGGCCGATTCTGGCCCGTTTCTTGGACTATAACTCAGTTTTGGGCTCACGTAGTGATTTCCACGACCGACGAACACCGGTGTGTTTATGTGTCGGTCATCAACATTTGCAGTTTGGGCCAATTTTGGCCCGCTTCATGGACTATTACTCACTGATTTCAGGTCCCTGAGCAATTTCCATGATTGACGAAACCCGGGGTGCGTTTATGTATCGTTGATCAATAACCCTACGTTTTACCGATTCGGGGCTCTTTCATGGACTATTACTCACCGTTTTGCAGTCCCAAAGCGATTTCGATGCTTGTCGAACCCCAAGATGTGCTTACCTGCTGGTCGTCAAGACTCGCAGATTGGGCCAATTCTGGCCCGTTTCCTGGACTATTACTCAGTTTTGGGGTCCCGAAGTGATTTCCACGATTGACGAACACCGGGGTGCATTTACGTGTCGGTCACCAACACTCACAATTTTGGCCGATTCTGGTACGTTTTCTGCACTGTTACTCACCGTTGTGGGGTCCCGGAGCGATTTCCATGATTGACGATCCCTGGGGTGCGTTTACGTGCCCGTCGTCAACCCTCTCAGTTTTGCCCAATTCTGACCCGTTTCGTGAACTATTACTCACCGTTTTGGGATCCCAAAGCGATTTCCATAGTTATTGAACCCCAAGGTGCGCTTACATGTTGGTCATCAACAGTCACAGTTTTGGCCGATTCTGGCCCGTTCTGTCGACTATTACTCACTTTTTTGGGGTCCCAGAGTGATTTCCATGATTAACGAACCCCGGGGTGCGTTTACGTGTCAGACATCAACACTCGTGGTTTTTGACGATTTTGGCCCGTTTCATGGCCTATTACTCACCGTTTTGCGGTCACGAAGAGATTTCCATAGTTGTTGAACCCCAAGGTGCGCTTACGTGTTGGTCATCAACTCTCATAGTATTGGCCAATTCTGGCCCGTTTCGTGGACTATTACTGACTGTTTTGGGGTCCCGGAGTGATTTCCACGATTAACAAACCCCATGGTGCGTTTAAGTGTCGGTCATCAACACTTGTGGTTTTTGTCGATTCTGGGCCGTTTCATGGTCTATTACTCACATTTTTGGGGTCCCAAAGCGATTTCCATGGATGTCGAACCCCAAGGTGCGCTTATGTATCGGTCATCAACAATCGCAGTTTCGGCCGATTCTGGCCCGTTTCTTGGACTATAACTCAGTTTTGGGCTCACGTAGTGATTTCCACGACCGACGAACACCGGTGTGTTTATGTGTCGGTCATCAACATTTGCAGTTTTGGCCGATTTTGGCCCGCTTCATGGACTATTACTCACTGATTTCAGGTCCCTGAGCAATTTCCATGATTGACGAAACCCGGGGTGCATTTATGTATCGTTGATCAATAACCCTAGGTTTTACCGATTCGGGGCTCTTTCATGGACTATTACTCACCGTTTTGCAGTCCCAAAGCGATTTCGATGCTTGTCGAACCCCAAGATGTGCTTACGTGCTGGTCGTCAAGACTCGCAGATTGGGCCAATTCTGGCCCGTTTCCTGGACTATTACTCAGTTTTGGGGTCCCGAAGTGATTTCCACGATTGACGAACACCGGGGTGCATTTACGTGTCGGTGACCAACACTCACAATTTTGGCCGATTCTGGTACGTTTTCTGCACTGTTACTCACCATTGTGGGGTCCCGGAGTGATTTCCATGATTGACGATCCCTGGGGTGCGTTTACGTGCCCGTCGTCAACCCTCTCAGTTTTGCCCAATTCTGACCCGTTTCGTGAACTATTACTCACCGTTTTGGGATCCCAAAGCGATTTCCATAGTTATTGAACCCCAAGGTGCGCTTACATGTTGGTCATCAACAGTCACAGTTTTGGCCGATTCTGGCCCGTTCTGTCGACTATTACTCACTTTTTTGGGGTCCCAGAGTGATTTCCATGATTAACGAACCCCGGGGTGCGTTTACGTTCAGACATCAACACTCGCGGTTTTTGACGATTTTGGCCCGTTTCATGGCCTATTACTCACCGTTTTGCGGTCACGAATAGATTTCCATAGTTGTTGAACCCCAAGGTGCGCTTACGTGTTGGTCATCAACTCTCATAGTATTGGCCAATTCTGGCCCGTTTCGTGGACTATTACTGACTGTTTTGGGGTCCCGGAGTGATTTCCACTGTTAACAAACCCCATGGTGCGTTTAAGTGTCGGTCATCAACACTCGTGGTTTTTGTCGATTCTGGGCCGTTTCATGGTCTATTACTCACATTTTTGGGGTCCCAAAGCGATTTCCATGGATGTCGAACCCCAAGGTGCGCTTATGTATCGGTCATCAACAATCGCAGTTTTGGCCGATTCTGGCCCGTTTCTTGGACTATAACTCAGTTTTGGGCTCACGTAGTGATTTCCACGACCGACGAACACCGATGTGTTTATGTGTCGGTCATCAACATTTGCAGTTTGGGCCAATTTTGGCCCGCTTCATGGACTATTACTCACTGATTTCAGGTCCCTGAGCAATTTCCATGATTGACGAAACCCGGGGTGCGTTTATGTATCGTTGATCAATAACCCTAGGTTTTACCGATTCGGGGCTCTTTCATGGACTATTACTCACCGTTTTGCAGTCCCAAAGCGATTTCGATGCTTGTCGAACCCCAAGATGTGCTTACGTGCTGGTCGTCAAGACTCGCAGATTGGGCCAATTCTGGCCCGTTTCCTGGACTATTACTCAGTTTTGGGGTCCCGAAGTGATTTCCACGATTGACGAACACCGGGGTGCATTTACGTGTCGGTCACCAACACTCACAATTTTGGCCGATGCTGGTACGTTTTCTGCACTGTTACTCACCGTTGTGGGGTCCCGGAGCGATTTCCATGATTGACGATCCCTGGGGTGCGTTTACGTGCCCGTCGTCAACCCTCTCAGTTTTGCCCAATTCTGACCCGTTTCGTGAACTATTACTCACCGTTTTGGGATCCCAAAGCGATTTCCATAGTTATTGAACCCCAAGGTGCGCTTACATGTTGGTCATCAACAGTCACAGTTTTGGCCGATTCTGGCCCGTTCTGTCGACTATTACTCACTTTTTTGGGGTCCCAGAGTGATTTCCATGATTAACGAACCCCGGGGTGCGTTTACGTGTCAGACATCAACACTCGCGGTTTTTGACGATTTTGGCCCGTTTCATGGACTATTACTCACCGTTTTGCGGTCACGAAGAGATTTCCATAGTTGTTGAACCCCAAGGTGCGCTTACGTGTTGGTCATCAACTCTCATAGTATTGGCCAATTCTGGCGCGTTTCGTGGACTATTACTGACTGTTTTGGGGTCCCGGAGTGATTTCCACGATTAACAAACCCATGGTGCGTTTAAGTGCCGGTCATCAACACTCGTGGTTTTTGTCGATTCTGGGCCGTTTCATGGACTATTACTCACATTTTTGGGGTCCCAAAGCGATTTCCATGGATGTCGAACCCCAAGGTGCGCTTATGTATCGTTCATCAACAATCGCAGTTTCGGCCGATTCTGGCCCGTTTCTTGGACTATAACTCAGTTTTGGGCTCACGTAGTGATTTCCACGACCGACGAACACCGGTGTGTTTATGTGTCGGTCATCAACATTTGCAGTTTGGGCCGATTTTGGCCCGCTTCATGGACTATTACTCACTGATTTCAGGTCCCTGAGCAATTTCCATGATTGACGAAACCCGGGGTGCGTTTATGTATCGTTGATCAATAACCCTAGGTTTTACCGATTCGGGGCTCTTTCATGGACTATTACTCACCGTTTTGCAGTCCCAAAGCGATTTCGATGCTTGTCGAACCCCAAGATGTGCTTACGTGCTGGTCGTCAAGACTCGCAGATTGGGCCAATTCTGGCCCGTTTCCTGGACTATTACTCAGTTTTGGGGTCCCGAAGTGATTTCCACGATTGACAAACACCGGGGTGCATTTACGTGTCGGTCACCAACACTCACAATTTTGGCCGATGCTGGTACGTTTTCTGCACTGTTACTCACCGTTGTGGGGTCCCGGAGCGATTTCCATGATTGACGATCCCTGGGGTGCGTTTACGTGCCCGTCGTCAACCCTCTCAGTTTTGCCCAATTCTGACCCGTTTCGTGAACTATTACTCACCGTTTTGGGATCCCAAAGCGATTTCCATAGTTATTGAACCCCAAGGTGCGCTTACATGTTGGTCATCAACAGTCACAGTTTTGGCCGATTCTGGCCCGTTCTGTCGACTATTACTCACTTTTTTGGGGTCCCAGAGTGATTTCCATGATTAACGAACCCCGGGGTGCGTTTACGTTCAGACATCAACACTCGCGGTTTTTGACGATTTTGGCCCGTTTCATGGCCTATTACTCACCGTTTTGCGGTCACGAATAGATTTCCATAGTTGTTGAACCCCAAGGTGCGCTTACGTGTTGGTCATCAACTCTCATAGTATTGGCCAATTCTGGCCCGTTTCGTGGACTATTACTGACTGTTTTGGGGTCCCGGAGTGATTTCCACTGTTAACAAACCCCATGGTGCGTTTAAGTGTCGGTCATCAACACTCGTGGTTTTTGTCGATTCTGGGCCGTTTCATGGTCTATTACTCACATTTTTGGGGTCCCAAAGCGATTTCCATGGATGTCGAACCCCAAGGTGCGCTTATGTATCGGTCATCAACAATCGCAGTTTCGGCCGATTCTGGCCCGTTTCTTGGACTATAACTCAGTTTTGGGCTCACGTAGTGATTTCCACGACCGACGAACACCGATGTGTTTATGTGTCGGTCATCAACATTTGCAGTTTGGGCCAATTTTGGCCCGCTTCATGGACTATTACTCACTGATTTCAGGTCCCTGAGCAATTTCCATGATTGACGAAACCCGGGGTGCGTTTATGTATCGTTGATCAATAACCCTACGTTTTACCGATTCGGGGCTCTTTCATGGACTATTACTCACCGTTTTGCAGTCCCAAAGCGATTTCGATGCTTGTCGAACCCCAAGATGTGCTTACCTGCTGGTCGTCAAGACTCGCAGATTGGGCCAATTCTGGCCCGTTTCCTGGACTATTACTCAGTTTTGGGGTCCCGAAGTGATTTCCACGATTGACGAACACCGGGGTGCATTTACGTGTCGGTCACCAACACTCACAATTTTGGCCGATTCTGGTACGTTTTCTGCACTGTTACTCACCGTTGTGGGGTCCCGGAGCGATTTCCATGATTGACGATCCCTGGGGTGCGTTTACGTGCCCGTCGTCAACCCTCTCAGTTTTGCCCAATTCTGACCCGTTTCGTGAACTATTACTCACCGTTTTGGGATCCCAAAGCGATTTCCATAGTTATTGAACCCCAAGGTGCGCTTACATGTTGGTCATCAACAGTCACAGTTTTGGCCGATTCTGGCCCGTTCTGTCGACTATTACTCACTTTTTTGGGGTCCCAGAGTGATTTCCATGATTAACGAACCCCGGGGTGCGTTTACGTGTCAGACATCAACACTCGTGGTTTTTGACGATTTTGGCCCGTTTCATGGCCTATTACTCACCGTTTTGCGGTCACGAAGAGATTTCCATAGTTGTTGAACCCCAAGGTGCGCTTACGTGTTGGTCATCAACTCTCATAGTATTGGCCAATTCTGGCCCGTTTCGTGGACTATTACTGACTGTTTTGGGGTCCCGGAGTGATTTCCACGATTAACAAACCCCATGGTGCGTTTAAGTGTCGGTCATCAACACTTGTGGTTTTTGTCGATTCTGGGCCGTTTCATGGTCTATTACTCACATTTTTGGGGTCCCAAAGCGATTTCCATGGATGTCAAACCCCAAGGTGCGCTTATGTATCGGTCATCAACAATCGCAGTTTCGGCCGATTCTGGCCCGTTTCTTGGACTATAACTCAGTTTTGGGCTCACGTAGTGATTTCCATGACCGACGAACACCGGTGTGTTTATGTGTCGGTCATCAACATTTGCAGTTTTGGCCGATTTTGGCCCACTGCATGGACTATTACTCACTGATTTCAGGTCCCTGAGCAATTTCCATGATTGACGAAACCCGGGGTGCGTTTATGTATCGTTGATCAATAACCCTAGGTTTTACCGATTCGGGGCTCTTTCATGGACTATTACTCACCGTTTTGCAGTCCCAAAGCGATTTCGATGCTTGTCGAACCCCAAGATGTGCTTATGTGCTGGTCGTCAAGACTCGCAGATTGGGCCAATTCTGGCCCGTTTCCTGGACTATTACTCAGTTTTGGGGTCCCGAAGTGATTTCCACGATTGACGAACACCGGGGTGCATTTACGTGTCGGTCACCAACACTCACAATTTTGGCCGATTCTGGTACGTTTTCTGCACTGTTACTCACCGTTGTGGGGTCCCGGAGTGATTTCCATGATTGACGATCCCTGGGGTGCGTTTACGTGCCCGTCGTCAACCCTCTCAGTTTTGCCCAATTCTGACCCGTTTCGTGAACTATTACTCACCGTTTTGGGATCCCAAAGCGATTTCCATAGTTATTGAACCCCAAGGTGCGCTTACATGTTGGTCATCAACAGTCACAGTTTTGGCCGATTCTGGCCCGTTCTGTCGACTATTACTCACTTTTTTGGGGTCCCAGAGTGATTTCCATGATTAACGAACCCCGGGGTGCGTTTACGTGTCAGACATCAACACTCGCGGTTTTTGACGATTCTGGCCCGTTTCATGGACTATTACTCACCGTTTTGCGGTCACGAAGAGATTTCCATAGTTGTTGAACCCCAAGGTGCGCTTACGTGTTGGTCATCAACTCTCATAGTATTGGCCAATTCTGGCCCGTTTCGTGGACTATTACTGACTGTTTTGGGGTCCCGGAGTGATTTCCACGATTAACAAACCCCATGGTGCGTTTAAGTGTCGGTCATCAACACTCGTGGTTTTTGTCGATTCTGGGCCGTTTCATGGACTATTACTCACATTTTTGGGGTCCCAAAGCGATTTCCATGGATGTCGAACCCCAAGGTGCGCTTATGTATCGGTCATCAACAATCGCAGTTTCGGCCGATTCTGGCCCGTTTCTTGGACTATAACTCAGTTTTTGGCTCACGTAGTGATTTCCACTCCGACGAACACCGGTGTGTTTATGTGTCGGTCATCAACATTTGAAGTTTTGGCCGATTTTGGCCCGTTTCATGGACTATTACTCACTGATTTGATGTCCCTGAGCAATTTCCATGATTGACGAAACCCGGGGTGCGTTTATGTATTGTTGATCAATAACCCTAGGTTTTACCGATTCAGGGCTCTTTCATGGACTATTACTCACCGTTTTGCAGTCCCAAAGCGATTTCGATGCTTGCCGAACCCCAAGATGTGCTTACGTGCTGGTCGTTAAGACTCGCAGATTATGCCGATTCTGGCCCGTTTCCTGGACTATTACTCAGTTTTGGGGTCCCGAAGTGATTTCCATGATTGACGAACACCGGGGTGCATTTACGTGTCGGTCACCAACACTCACAATTTTGGCCGATTCTGGTACGTTTTCTGCACAGTTACTCACCGTTGTGGGGTCCCAGAGCGATTTCCATGATTGCGATCCCTGGGGTGCGTTTACGTGCCCGTCGTCAACCCTCACAGTTTTGGCCAATTCTGACCCGTTTCGTGAACTATTACTCAACGTTTTGGGATCGCAAAGCGATTTCGATAGTTATTGAACCCCAAGGTGCGCTTACATGTTGGTCATCAACAGTCACAGTTTTGGCCGATTCTGGCCCGTTCTGTCGACTATTACTCACTTTTTTGGGGTCCCAGAGTGATTTCCATGATTAACCAACCCCGGGGTGCGTTTACGTGTCAGACATCAACACTCGCGGTTTTTGACGATTTTGGCCTGTTTCATGGACTATTACTCACCGTTTTGCGGTCACGAAGAGATTTCCATAGTTGTTGAACCCCAAGGTGCGCTTACGTGTTGGTCATCAACTCTCATAGTATTGGCCAATTCTGGCCCGTTTCGTGGACTATTACTGACTGTTTTGGGGTCCCGGAGTGATTTCCACGATTAACAAACCCCATGGTGCGTTTAAGTGTCGGTCATCAACACTCGTGGTTTTTGTCGATTCTGGGCCGTTTCATGGACTATTACTCACATTTTTGGGGTCCCAAAGCGATTTCCATGGATGTCGAACCCCAAGGTGCGCTTATGTATCGGTCATCAACAATCGCAGTTTCGGCCGATTCTGGCCCGTTTCTTGGACTATAACTCAGTTTTGGGCTCACGTAGTGATTTCCACGACCGACGAACACCGGTGTGTTTATGTGTCGGTCATCAACATTTGCAGTTTGGGCCGATTTTGGCCCGCTTCATGGACTATTACTCACTGATTTCAGGTCCCTGAGCAATTTCCATGATTGACGAAACCCGGGGTGCGTTTATGTATCGTTGATCAATAACCCTAGGTTTTACCGATTCGGGGCTCTTTCATGGACTATTACTCACCGTTTTGCAGTCCCAAAGCTATTTCGATGCTTGTCGAACCCCAAGATGTGCTTACGTGCTGGTCGTCAAGACTCGCAGATTGGGCCAATTCTGGCCCGTTTCCTGGACTATTACTCAGTTTTGGGGTCCCGAAGTGATTTCCACGATTGACGAACACCGGGGTGCATTTACGTGTCGGTCACCAACACTCACAATTTTGGCCGATTCTGGTACGTTTTCTGCACTGTTACTCACCGTTGTGGGGTCCCGGAGCGATTTCCATGATTGACGATCCCTGGGGTGCGTTTACGTGCCCGTCGTCAACCCTCTCAGTTTTGGCCAATTCTGACCCGTTTCGTGATCTATTACTCACCGTTTTGGGATCCCAAAGCGATTTCCATAGTTATTGAACCCCAAGGTGCGCTTACATGTTGGTCATCAACAGTCACAGTTTTGGCTGATTCTGGCCCGTTCTGTCGACTATTACTCACTTTTTTGGGGTCCCAGAGTGATTTCCATGATTAACGAACCCCGGGGTGCGTTTACGTTCAGACATCAACACTCGCGGTTTTTGACGATTTTGGCCCGTTTCATGGCCTATTACTCACCGTTTTGCGGTCACGAATAGATTTCCATAGTTGTTGAACCCCAAGGTGCGCTTACGTGTTGGTCATCAACTCTCATAGTATTGGCCAATTCTGGCCCGTTTCGTGGACTATTACTGACTGTTTTGGGGTCCCGGAGTGATTTCCACTGTTAACAAACCCCATGGTGCGTTTAAGTGTCGGTCATCAACACTCGTGGTTTTTGTCGATTCTGGGCCGTTTCATGGTCTATTACTCACATTTTTGGGGTCCCAAAGCGATTTCCATGGATGTCGAACCCCAAGGTGCGCTTATGTATCGGTCATCAACAATCGCAGTTTCGGCCGATTCTGGCCCGTTTCTTGGACTATAACTCAGTTTTGGGCTCACGTAGTGATTTCCACGACCGACGAACACCGATGTGTTTATGTGTCGGTCATCAACATTTGCAGTTTGGGCCAATTTTGGCCCGCTTCATGGACTATTACTCACTGATTTCAGGTCCCTGAGCAATTTCCATGATTGACGAAACCCGGGGTGCGTTTATGTATCGTTGATCAATAACCCTACGTTTTACCGATTCGGGGCTCTTTCATGGACTATTACTCACCGTTTTGCAGTCCCAAAGCGATTTCGATGCTTGTCGAACCCCAAGATGTGCTTACCTGCTGGTCGTCAAGACTCGCAGATTGGGCCAATTCTGGCCCGTTTCCTGGACTATTACTCAGTTTTGGGGTCCCGAAGTGATTTCCACGATTGACGAACACCGGGGTGCATTTACGTGTCGGTCACCAACACTCACAATTTTGGCCGATTCTGGTACGTTTTCTGCACTGTTACTCACCGTTGTGGGGTCCCGGAGTGATTTCCATGATTGACGATCCCTGGGGTGCGTTTACGTGCCCGTCGTCAACCCTCTCAGTTTTGCCCAATTCTGACCCGTTTCGTGAACTATTACTCACCGTTTTGGGATCCCAAAGCGATTTCCATAGTTATTGAACCCCAAGGTGCGCTTACATGTTGGTCATCAACAGTCACAGTTTTGGCCGATTCTGGCCCGTTCTGTCGACTATTACTCACTTTTTTGGGGTCCCAGAGTGATTTCCATGATTAACGAACCCCGGGGTGCGTTTACGTGTCAGACATCAACACTCGCGGTTTTTGACGATTCTGGCCCGTTTCATGGACTATTACTCACCGTTTTGCGGTCACGAAGAGATTTCCATAGTTGTTGAACCGCAAGGTGCGCTTACGTGTTGGTCATCAACTCTCATAGTATTGGCCAATTCTGGCCCGTTTCGTGGACTATTACTGACTGTTTTGGGGTCCCGGAGTGATTTCCACGATTAACAAACCCCATGGTGCGTTTAAGTGTCGGTCATCAACACTCGTGGTTTTGTGGATTCTGCGCCATTTCATGGACTATTACTCACATTTTTGGGGTCCCAAAGTGATTTCCATGGATGTCGAACCCCAAGCTGCGCTTATGTATCGGTCATCAACAATCGCAGTTTCGGCCGATTCTGGCCCGTTTGTTGGACTATAACTCAGTTTTTGGCTCACGTAGTGATTTCCACGACCGACGAACACCGGTGTGTTTATGTGTCGGTCATCAACATTTGAAGTTTTGGCCGATTTTGGCCCGTTTCATGGACTATTACTCACTGATTTCAGGTCCCTGAGCAATTTCCATGATTGACGAAACCCGGGGTGCGTTTATGTATTGTTGATCAATAACCCTAGGTTTTACCGATTCAGGGCTCTTTCATGGACTATTACTCACCGTTTTGCAGTCCCAAAGCGATTTCGATGCTTGTCGAACCCCAAGATGTGCTTACGTGCTGGTCGTCAAGACTCGCAGATTGTGCCGATTCTGGCCCGTTTCCTGGACTATTACTCAGTTTTGGGGTCCCGAAGTGATTTCCATGATTGACGAACACCGGGGTGCATTTACGTGTCGGTCACCAACACTCACAATTTTGGCCGATTCTGGTACGTTTTCTGCACAGATACTCACCGTTGTGGGGTCCCGGAGCGCTTTCCATGATTGACGATCCCTGGGGTGCGTTTACGTGCCCGTCGTCAACCCTCACAGTTTTGGCCAATTCTGACCCGTTTCGTGAACTATTACTCACCGTTTTGGGATCGCAAAGCGATTTCCATAGTTATTGAACCCCAAGGTGCGCTTACATGTTGGTCATCAGCAGTCACAGTTTTGGCCGATTCTGGCCCGTTCTGTCGACTATTACTCACTTTTTTGGGGTCCCAGAGTGATTTCCATGATTAACGAACCCCGGGGTGCGTTTACGTGTCAGACATCAACACTCGCGGTTTTTGACGATTTTGGCCCGTTTCATGGACTATTACTCACCGTTTTGCGGTCACGAAGAGATTTCCATAGTTGTTGAACCCCAAGGTGCGCTTACGTGTTGGTCATCAACTCTCATAGTATTGGCCAATTCTGGCCCGTTTTGTGGACTATTACTGACTGTCTTGGGGTCCCGGAGTGATTTCCACGATTAACAAACCCCATGGTGCGTTTAAGTGTCGGTCATCAACACTCGTTGTTTTTGTCGATTCTGGGCCGTTGCATGGACTATTACTCACATTTTTGGGGTCCCAAAGCGATTTCCATGGATGTCGAACCCCAAGCTGCGCTTATGTATCGGACATCAACAATCGCAGTGTCGGCCGATTCTGGCCCGTTTCTTGGACTATAACTCAGTTTTTGGCTCATGTAGTGATTTCCACGACCGACGAACACCGGTGTGTTTATGTGTCGGTCATCAACATTTGAAGTTTTGGCCGATTTTGGCCTGTTTCATGGACTATTACTCACTGATTTGATGTCCCTGAGCAATTTCCATGATTGACGAAACCCGGGGTTCGTTTATGTATTGTTGATCAATAACCCTAGGTTTTACCGATTCAGGGCTCTTTCATGGACTATTACTCACCGTTTTGCAGTCCCAAAGCGATTTCGATGCTTGTCGAACCCCAAGATGTGCTTACGTGCTGGTCGTCAAGACTCGCAGATTGTGCCGATTCTGGCCCGTTTCCTGGACTATTACTCAGTTTTGGGGTCCCGAAGTGATTTCCATGATTGACGAACACCGGGGTGCATTTACGTGTCGGTCACCAACACTCACAATTTTGGCCGATTCTGGTACGTTTTTTGCACAGTTACTCACCGTTGTGGGGTCCCGGAGCGACTTCCATGATTGACGATCCCTGGGGTGCATTTACGTGCCCGTCGTCAACCCTCACAGTTTTGGCCAATTCTGACCCGTTTCGTGAACTATTACTCACCGTTTTGGGATCGCAAAGCGATTTCCATAGTTATTGAACCCCAAGGTGCGCTTACATGTTGGTCATCAGCAGTCACGGTTTTGGCCGATTCTGGCCCGTTCTGTCGACTATTACTCACTTTTTTGGGGTCCCAGAGTGATTTCCATGATTAACGAACCCCGGGGTGCGTTTACGTGTCAGACATCAACACTCGCGGTTTTTGACGATTTTGGCCCGTTTCATGGACTATTACTCACTGTTTTGCGGTCACGAAGAGATTTCCATAGTTGTTGAACCCCAAGGTGCGCTTACGTGTTGGTCATCAACTCTCATAGTATTGGCCAATTCTGGCCCGTTTCGTGGACTATTACTGACTGTTTTGGGGTCCCGGAGTGATTTCCACGATTAACAAACCCCAAGGTGCGTTTAAGTGTCGGTCATCAACACTCGTGGTTTTTGTCGATTCTGGGCCGTTTCATGGACTATTACTCACATTTTTGGGGTCCCAAAGCGATTTCCATGGATGTCGAACCCCAAGGTGCGCTTATGTATCGGTCATCAACAATCGCAGTTTCGGCCGATTCTGGCCCGTTTCTTGGACTATAACTCAGTTTTGGGCTCACGTAGTGATTTCCACGACCGACGAACACCGGTGTGTTTATGTGTCGGTCATCAACATTTGCAGTTTGGGCCGATTTTGGCCCGCTTCATGGACTATTACTCACTGATTTCAGGTCCCTGAGCAATTTCCATGATTGACGAAACCCGGGGTGCGTTTATGTATCGTTGATCAATAACCCTAGGTTTTACCGATTCGGGGCTCTTTCATGGACTATTACTCACCGTTTTGCAGTCCCAAAGCGATTTCGATGCTTGTCGAACCCCAAGATGTGCTTACGTGCTGGTCGTCAAGACTCGCAGATTGGGCCAATTCTGGCCCGTTTCCTGGACTATTACTCAGTTTTGGGGTCCCGAAGTGATTTCCACGATTGACAAACACCGGGGTGCATTTACGTGTCGGTCACCAACACTCACAATTTTGGCCGATGCTGGTACGTTTTCTGCACTGTTACTCACCGTTGTGGGGTCCCGGAGCGATTTCCATGATTGACGATCCCTGGGGTGCGTTTACGTGCCCGTCGTCAACCCTCTCAGTTTTGCCCAATTCTGACCCGTTTCGTGAACTATTACTCACCGTTTTGGGATCCCAAAGCGATTTCCATAGTTATTGAACCCCAAGGTGCGCTTACATGTTGGTCATCAACAGTCACAGTTTTGGCCGATTCTGGCCCGTTCTGTCGACTATTACTCACTTTTTTGGGGTCCCAGAGTGATTTCCATGATTAACGAACCCCGGGGTGCGTTTACGTTCAGACATCAACACTCGCGGTTTTTGACGATTTTGGCCCGTTTCATGGCCTATTACTCACCGTTTTGCGGTCACGAATAGATTTCCATAGTTGTTGAACCCCAAGGTGCGCTTACGTGTTGGTCATCAACTCTCATAGTATTGGCCAATTCTGGCCCGTTTCGTGGACTATTACTGACTGTTTTGGGGTCTCGGAGTGATTTCCACTGTTAACAAACCCCATGGTGCGTTTAAGTGTCGGTCATCAACACTCGTGGTTTTTGTCGATTCTGGGCCGTTTCATGGACTATTACTCACATTTTTGGGGTCCCAAAGCGATTTCCATGGATGTCGAACCCCAAGGTGCGCTTATGTATCGGTCATCAACAATCGCAGTTTCGGCCGATTCTGGCCCGTTTCTTGGACTATAACTCAGTTTTGGGCTCACGTAGTGATTTCCACGACCGACGAACACCGGTGTGTTTATGTGTCGGTCATCAACATTTGCAGTTTGGGCCAATTTTGGCCCGCTTCATGGACTATTACTCACTGATTTCAGGTCCCTGAGCAATTTCCATGATTGACGAAACCCGGGGTGCGTTTATGTATCGTTGATCAATAACCCTACGTTTTACCGATTCGGGGCTCTTTCATGGACTATTACTCACCGTTTTGCAGTCCCAAAGCGATTTCGATGCTTGTCGAACCCCAAGATGTGCTTACCTGCTGGTCGTCAAGACTCGCAGATTGGGCCAATTCTGGCCCGTTTCCTGGACTATTACTCAGTTTTGGGGTCCCGAAGTGATTTCCACGATTGACGAACACCGGGGTGCATTTACGTGTCGGTCACCAACACTCACAATTTTGGCCGATTCTGGTACGTTTTCTGCACTGTTACTCACCGTTGTGGGGTCCCGGAGCGATTTCCATGATTGACGATCCCTGGGGTGCGTTTACGTGCCCGTCGTCAACCCTCTCAGTTTTGGCCAATTCTGACCCGTTTCGTGAACTATTACTCACTGTTTTGGGATCCCAAAGCGATTTCCATAGTTATTGAACCCGAAGGTGCGCTTACATGTTGGTCATCAACAGTCACAGTTTTGGCCGATTCTGGCCCGTTCTGTCGACTATTACTCACTTTTTTGGGGTCCCAGAGTGATTTCCATGATTAACGAACCCCGGGGTGCGTTTACGTGTCAGACATCAACACTCGCGGTTTTTGACGATTTTGGCCCGTTTCATGGACTATTACTCACCGTTTTGCGGTCACGAAGAGATTTCCATAGTTGTTGAACCCCAAGGTGCGCTTACGTGTTGGTCATCAACTCTCATAGTATTGGCCAATTCTGGCGCGTTTCGTGGACTATTACTGACTGTTTTGGGGTCCCGGAGTGATTTCCACGATTAACAAACCCATGGTGCGTTTAAGTGCCGGTCATCAACACTCGTGGTTTTTGTCGATTCTGGGCCGTTTCATGGACTATTACTCACATTTTTGGGGTCCCAAAGCGATTTCCATGGATGTCGAACCCCAAGGTGCGCTTATGTATCGTTCATCAACAATCGCAGTTTCGGCCGATTCTGGCCCGTTTCTTGGACTATAACTCAGTTTTGGGCTCACGTAGTGATTTCCACGACCGACGAACACCGGTGTGTTTATGTGTCGGTCATCAACATTTGCAGTTTGGGCCGATTTTGGCCCGCTTCATGGACTATTACTCACTGATTTCAGGTCCCTGAGCAATTTCCATGATTGACGAAACCCGGGGTGCGTTTATGTATCGTTGATCAATAACCCTACGTTTTACCGATTCGGGGCTCTTTCATGGACTATTACTCACCGTTTTGCAGTCCCAAAGCGATTTCGATGCTTGTCGAACCCCAAGATGTGCTTACGTGCTGGTCGTCAAGACTCGCAGATTGGGCCAATTCTGGCCCGTTTCCTGGACTATTACTCAGTTTTGGGGTCCCGAAGTGATTTCCACGATTGACGAACACCGGGGTGCATTTACGTGTCGGTCACCAACACTCACAATTTTGGCCGATTCTGGTACGTTTTCTGCACTGTTACTCACCGTTGTGGGGTCCCGGAGCGATTTCCATGATTGACGATCCCTGGGGTGCGTTTACGTGCCCGTCGTCAACCCTCTCAGTTTTGGCCAATTCTGACCCGTTTCGTGAACTATTACTCACTGTTTTGGGATCCCAAAGCGATTTCCATAGTTATTGAACCCGAAGGTGCGCTTACATGTTGGTCATCAACAGTCACAGTTTTGGCCGATTCTAGCCCGTTCTGTCGACTATTACTCACTTTTTTGGGGTCCCAGAGTGATTTCCATGATTAACGAACCCCGGGGTGCGTTTACGTGTCAGACATCAACACTCGCGGTTTTTGACGATTTTGGCCCGTTTCATGGACTATTACTCACCGTTTTGCGGTCACGAAGAGATTTCCATAGTTGTTGAACCCCAAGGTGCGCTTATGTGTTGGTCATCAACTCTCATAGTATTGGCCAATTCTGGCGCGTTTCGTGGACTATTACTGACTGTTTTGGGGTCCCGGAGTGATTTCCACGATTAACAAACCCATGGTGCGTTTAAGTGCCGGTCATCAACACTCGTGGTTTTTGTCGATTCTGGGCCGTTTCATGGACTATTACTCACATTTTTGGGGTCCCAAAGCGATTTCCATGGATGTCGAACCCCAAGGTGCGCTTATGTATCGTTCATCAACAATCGCAGTTTCGGCCGATTCTGGCCCGTTTCTTGGACTATAACTCAGTTTTGGGCTCACGTAGTGATTTCCACGACCGACGAACACCGGTGTGTTTATGTGTCGGTCATCAACATTTGCAGTTTGGGCCGATTTTGGCCCGCTTCATGGACTATTACTCACTGATTTCAGGTCCCTGAGCAATTTCCATGATTGACGAAACCCTGGGTGCGTTTATGTATCGTTGATCAATAACCCTAGGTTTTACCGATTCGGGGCTCTTTCATGGACTATTACTCACCGTTTTGCAGTCCCAAAGCGATTTCGATGCTTGTCGAACCCCAAGATGTGCTTACGTGCTGGTCGTCAAGACTCGCAGATTGGGCCAATTCTGGCCCGTTTCCTGGACTATTACTCAGTTTTGGGGTCCCGAAGTGATTTCCACGATTGACAAACACCGGTGTGCATTTACGTGTCGGTCACCAACACTCACAATTTTGGCCGATTCTGGTACGTTTTCTGCACTGTTACTCACCGTTGTGGGGTCCCGGAGCGATTTCCATGATTGACGATCCCTGGGGTGCGTTTACGTGCCCGTCGTCAACCCTCTCAGTTTTGGCCAATTCTGACCCGTTTCGTGAACTATTACTCACTGTTTTGGGATCCCAAAGCGATTTCCATAGTTATTGAACCCGAAGGTGCGCTTACATGTTGGTCATCAACAGTCACAGTTTTGGCCGATTCTGGCCCGTTCTGTCGACTATTACTCACTTTTTTGGGGTCCCAGAGTGATTTCCATGATTAACGAACCCCGGGGTGCGTTTACGTGTCAGACATCAACACTCGCGGTTTTTGACGATTTTGGCCCGTTTCATGGACTATTACTCACCGTTTTGCGGTCACAAAGAGATTTCCATAGTTGTTGAACCCCAAGGTGCGCTTACGTGTTGGTCATCAACTCTCATAGTATTGGCCAATTCTGGCGCGTTTCGTGGACTATTACTGACTGTTTTGGGGTCCCGGAGTGATTTCCACGATTAACAAACCCATGGTGCGTTTAAGTGCCGGTAATCAACACTCGTGGTTTTTGTCGATTCTGGGCCGTTTCATGGACTATTACTCACATTTTTGGGGTCCCAAAGCGATTTCCATGGATGTCGAACCCCAAGGTGCGCTTATGTATCGTTCATCAACAATCGCAGTTTCGGCCGATTCTGGCCCGTTTCTTGGACTATAACTCAGTTTTGGGCTCACGTAGTGATTTCCACGACCGACGAACACCGGTGTGTTTATGTGTCGGTCATCAACATTTGCAGTTTGGGCCGATTTTGGCCCGCTTCATGGACTATTACTCACTGATTTCAGGTCCCTGAGCAATTTCCATGATTGACGAAACCCGGGGTGCGTTTATGTATCGTTGATCAATAACCCTAGGTTTTACCGATTCAGGGCTCTTTCATGGACTATTACTCACCGTTTTGCAGTCCCAAAGCGATTTCGATGCTTGTCGAACCCCCAGATGTGCTTACATGCTGGTCGTCAAGACTCGCAGATTGGGCCGATTCTGGCCCGTATCCTGGACTATTACTCAGTTTTGGGGTCCCGAAGTGATTTCCACGATTGACGAACACCGGGATGCATTTACGTCGGTCACCAACACTCACAATTTTGGCCAATTCTGGTACGTTTTCTGCACTGTTACTCACCGTTGTGGGGTCCCGGAGCGATTTCCATGATTGACGATCCCTGGGGTGCGTTTACGTGCCCGTCATCAACCCTCTCAGTTTTGGCCAATTCTGACCCGTTTCGTGAACTATTACTCACCGTTTTGGGATCCCAAAGCGATTTCCATGGTTATTGAACCCGAAGGTGCGCTTACATGTTGGTCATCAACAGTCACAGTTTTGGCCGATTCTGGCCCGTTCTGTCGACTATTACTCACTTTTTTGGGGTCCCAGAGTGATTTCCATGATTAACGAACCCCGGGGTGCGTTTACGTGTCAGACATCAACACTCGCGGTTTTTGACGATTTTGGCCCGTTTCATGGACTATTACTCACCGTTTTGCGGTCACGAAGAGATTTCCATAGTTGTTGAACCCCAAGGTGCGCTTACGTGTTGGTCATCAACTCTCATAGTATTGGCCAATTCTGGCCCGTTTCGTGGACTATTACTGACTGTTTTGGGGTCCCGGAGTGATTTCCACGATTAACAAACCCATGGTGCGTTTAAGTGTCGGTCATCAACACTCGTGGTTTTTGTCGATTCGGGGCCGTTTCATGGACTATTACTCACATTATTGGGATCCCAAAGCGATTTCCATGGATGTCGAACCCCAAGGTGCGCTTATGTATCGGTCATCAACAATCGCAGTTTCGGCCGATTCTGGCCCGTTTCTTGGACTATAACTCAGTTTTGGGCTCACGTAGTGATTTCCACGACCGACGAACACCGGTGTGTTTATGTGTCGGTCATCAACATTTGCAGTTTGGGCCGATTTTGGCCCGCTTCATGGACTATTACTCACTGATTTCAGGTCCCTGAGCAATTTCCATGATTGACGAAACCCGGGGTGCGTTTATGTATCGTTGAACAATAACCCTAGGTTTTACCGATTCAGGGCTCTTTCATGGGCTATTACTCACCGTTTTGCAGTCCCAAAGCGATTTCGATGCTTGTCGAACCCCCAGATGTGCTTACGTGCTGGTCGTCAAGACTCGCAGATTGGGCCGATTCTGGCCCGTTTCCTGGACTAATACTCAGTTTTGGGGTCCCGAAGTGATTTCCACGATTGACGAACACCGGGGTGCATTTACGTGTCGGTCACCAACACTCACAATTTTGGCCGATTCTGGTACGGTTTCTGCACTGTTACTCACCGTTGTATGGTCCCGGAGCGATTTCCATGATTGACGATCCCTGGGGTGCGTTTACGTGCCCGTCGTCAACCCTCTCAGTTTTGGCCAATTCTGACCCGTTTCGTGAACTATTACTCACCGTTTTGGGATCCCAAAGCGATTTCCATAGTTATTGAACCCCAAGGTGCGCTTACATGTTGGTCATCAACAGTCACAGTTTTGGCCGATTCTGGCCCGTTCTGTCCACTATTACTCACTTTTTTGGGGTCCCAGAGTGATTTCCATGATTAACGAACCCCGGGGTGCGTTTACGTGTCAGACATCAACACTCGCGGTTTTTGACGATTCTGGCCGGTTTCATGGACTATTACTCACTATTTTGCGGTCACGAAGAGATTTCCATAGTTGTTGAACCCCAAGGTGCGCTTACGTGTTGGTCATCAACTCTCATAGTATTGGCCAATTCTGGCCCGTTTCGTGGACTATTACTGACTGTTTTGGGGTCCCGGAGTGATTTCCACGATTAACAAACCCCATGGTGCGTTTAAGTGTCGGTCATCAACACTCGTGGTTTTTGTCGATTCTGGGGCCGTTTCATGGACTATTACTCACATTTTTGGGGTCCCAAAGCGATTTCCATGGATGTCGAACCCCAAGGTGCGCTTATGTATCGGTCATCAACAATCGCAGTTTCGGCCGATTCTGGCCCATTTCTTGGACTATAACTCAGTTTTGGGCTCACGTAGTGATTTCCACGACCGACGAACACCGGTGTGTTTATGTGTCGGTCATCAACATTTGCAGTTTGGGCCGATTTTGGCCCGCTTCATGGACTATTACTCACTGATTTCAGGTCCCTGAGCAATTTCCATGATTGACGAAACCCGGGGTGCGTTTATGTATCGTTGAACAATAACCCTAGGTTTTACCGATTCAGGGCTCTTTCATGGGCTATTACTCACCGTTTTGCAGTCCCAAAGCGATTTCGATGCTTGTCGAACCCCCAGATGTGCTTACGTGCTGGTCGTCAAGACTCGCAGATTGGGCCGATTCTGGCCCGTTTCCTGGACTATTACTTAGTTTTGGGGTCCCGAAGTGATTTCCACGATTGACGAACACCGGGGTGCATTTACGTGTCGGTCACCAACACTCACAATTTTGGCCGATTCTGGTACGGTTTCTGCACTGTTACTCACCGTTGTATGGTCCCGGAGCGATTTCCATGATTGACGATCCCTGGGGTGCGTTTACGTGCCCGTCGTCAACCCTCTCAGTTTTGGCCAATTCTGACCCGTTTCGTGAACTATTACTCACCATTTTGGGATCCCAAAGCGATTTCCATAGTTATTGAACCCCAAGGTGCGCTTACATGTTGGTCATCAACAGTCACAGTTTTGGCCGATTCTGGCCCGTTCTGTCCACTATTACTCACTTTTTTGGGGTCCCAGAGTGATTTCCATGATTAACGAACCCCGGGGTGCGTTTACGTGTCAGACATCAACACTCGCGGTTTTTGACGATTCTGGCTGGTTTCATGGACTATTACTCACTGTTTTGCGGTCACGAAGAGATTTCCATAGTTGTTGAACCCCAAGGTGCACTTACGTGTTGGTCATCAACTCTCATAGTATTGGCCAATTCTGGCCCGTTTCGTGGACTATTACTGACTGTTTTGGGGTCCCGGAGTGATTTCCACGATTAACAAACCCCATGGTGCGTTTAAGTGTCGGTCATCAACACTCGTGGTTTTTGTCGATTCTGGGGCCGTTTCATGGACTATTACTCACATTTTTGGGGTCCCAAAGCGATTTCCATGGATGTCGAACCCCAAGGTGCGCTTATGTATCGGTCATCAACAATCGCAGTTTCGGCCGATTCTCGCCCGTTTCTTGGACTATAACTCAGTTTTGGGCTCACGTAGTGATTTCCACGACCGACGAACACCGGTGTGTTTATGTGTCGGTCATCAACATTTGCAGTTTGGGCCGATTTTGGCCCGCTTCATGGACTATTACTCACTGATTTCAGGTCCCTGAGCAATTTCCATGATTGACGAAACCCGGGGTGCGTTTATGTATCGTTGAATAATAACCCTAGGTTTTACCGATTCAGGGCTCTTTCATGGGCTATTACTCACCGTTTTGCAGTCCCAAAGCGATTTCGATGCTTGTCGAACCCCCAGATGTGCTTACGTGCTGGTCGTCAAGACTCGCAGATTGGGCCGATTCTGGCCCGTTTCCTGGACTATTACTCAGTTTTGGGGTCCCGAAGTGATTTCCACGATTGACGAACACCGGGGTGCATTTACGTGTCGGTCACCAACACTCACAATTTTGGCCGATTCTGGTACGGTTTCTGCACTGTTACTCACCGTTGTATGGTCCCCGAGCGATTTCCATGATTGACGATCCCTGGGGTGCGTTTACGTGCCCGTCGTCAACCCTCTCAGTTTTGGCCAATTCTGACCCGTTTCGTGAACTATTACTCACCGTTTTGGGATCCCAAAGCGATTTCCATAGTTATTGAACCCCAAGGTGCGCTTACATGTTGGTCATCAACAGTCACAGTTTTGGCCGATTCTGGCCCGTTCTGTCCACTATTACTCACTTTTTTGGGGTCCCAGAGTGATTTCCATGATTAACGAACCCCGGGGTGCGTTTACGTGTCAGACATCAACACTCGCGGTTTTTGACGATTCTGGCCGGTTTCATGGACTATTACTCACTATTTTGCGGTCACGAAGAGATTTCCATAGTTGTTGAACCCCAAGGTGCGCTTACGTGTTGGTCATCAACTCTCATAGTATTGGCCAATTCTGGCCCGTTTCGTGGACTATTACT
>NW_025228162.1:26799-50763 GCF_018294505.1 Triticum aestivum | reverse complement strand
CTATTACTCACCGTTTTGCAGTCCCAAAGCGATTTCGATGCTTGTCGAACCCCCAGATGTGCTTACGTGCTGGTCGTCAAGACTCGCAGATTGGGCCGATTCTGGCCCGTTTCCTGGACTAATACTCAGTTTTGGGGTCCCGAAGTGATTTCCACGATTGACGAACACCGGGGTGCATTTACGTGTCGGTCACCAACACTCACAATTTTGGCCGATTCTGGTACGGTTTCTGCACTGTTACTCACCGTTGTATGGTCCCGGAGCGATTTCCATGATTGACGATCCCTGGGGTGCGTTTACGTGCCCGTCGTCAACCCTCTCAGTTTTGGCCAATTCTGACCCGTTTCGTGAACTATTACTCACCGTTTTGGGATCCCAAAGCGATTTCCATAGTTATTGAACCCCAAGGTGCGCTTACATGTTGGTCATCAACAGTCACAGTTTTGGCCGATTCTGGCCCGTTCTGTCCACTATTACTCACTTTTTTGGGGTCCCAGAGTGATTTCCATGATTAACGAACCCCGGGGTGCGTTTACGTGTCAGACATCAACACTCGCGGTTTTTGACGATTCTGGCCGGTTTCATGGACTATTACTCACTATTTTGCGGTCACGAAGAGATTTCCATAGTTGTTGAACCCCAAGGTGCGCTTACGTGTTGGTCATCAACTCTCATAGTATTGGCCAATTCTGGCCCGTTTCGTGGACTATTACTTACTGTTTTGGGGTCCCGGAGTGATTTCCACGATTAACAAACCCCATGGTGCGTTTAAGTGTCGGTCATCAACACTCGTGGTTTTTGTCGATTCTGGGGCCGTTTCATGGACTATTACTCACATTTTTGGGGTCCCAAAGCGATTTCCATGGATGTCGAACCCCAAGGTGCGCTTATGTATCGGTCATCAACAATCGCAGTTTCGGCCGATTCTGGCCCGTTTCTTGGACTATAACTCAGTTTTGGGCTCACGTAGTGATTTCCACGACCGACGAACACCGGTGTGTTTATGTGTCGGTCATCAACATTTGCAGTTTGGGCCGATTTTGGCCCGCTTCATGGACTATTACTCACTGATTTCAGGTCCCTGAGCAATTTCCATGATTGACGAAACCCGGGGTGCGTTTATGTATTGTTGAACAATAACCCTAGGTTTTACCGATTCAGGGCTCTTTCATGGGCTATTACTCACCGTTTTGCAGTCCCAAAGCGATTTCGATGCTTGTCGAACCCCCAGATGTGCTTACGTGCTGGTCGTCAAGACTCGCAGATTGGGCCGATTCTGGCCCGTTTCCTGGACTATTACTTAGTTTTGGGGTCCCGAAGTGATTTCCACGATTGACGAACACCGGGGTGAATTTACGTGTCGGTCACCAACACTCACAATTTTGGCCGATTCTGGTACGGTTTCTGCACTGTTACTCACCGTTGTATGGTCCCGGAGCGATTTCCATGATTGACGATCCCTGGGGTGCGTTTACGTGCCCGTCGTCAACCCTCTCAGTTTTGGCCAATTCTGACCCGTTTCGTGAACTATTACTCACCGTTTTGGGATCCCAAAGCGATTTCCATAGTTATTGAACCCCAAGGTGCGCTTACATGTTGGTCATCAACAGTCACAGTTTTGGCCGATTCTGGCCCGTTCTGTCCACTATTACTCACTTTTTTGGGGTCCCAGAGTGATTTCCATGATTAACGAACCCCGGGGTGCGTTTACGTGTCAGACATCAACACTCGCGGTTTTTGATGATTCTGGCTGGTTTCATGGACTATTACTCACTGTTTTGCGGTCATGAAGAGATTTCCATAGTTGTTGAACCCCAAGGGGCACTTACGTGTTGGTCATCAACTCTCATAGTATTGGCCAATTCTGGCCCGTTTCGTGGACTATTACTGACTGTTTTGGGGTCCCGGAGTGATTTCCACGATTAACAAACCCCATGGTGCGTTTAAGTGTCGGTCATCAACACTCGTGGTTTTTGTCGATTCTGGGGCCGTTTCATGGACTATTACTCACATTTTTGGGGTCCCAAAGCGATTTCCATGGATGTCGAACCCTAAGGTGCGCTTATGTATCGGTCATCAACAATCGCAGTTTCGGCCGATTCTGGCCCGTTTCTTGGACTATAACTCAGTTTTGGGCTCACGTAGTGATTTCCACGACCGACGAACACCGGTGTGTTTATGTGTCGGTCATCAACATTTGCAGTTTGGGCCGATTTTGGCCCGCTTCATGGACTATTACTCACTGATTTCAGGTCCCTGAGCAATTTCCATGATTGACGAAACCCGGGGTGCGTTTATGTATCGTTGAACAATAACCCTAGGTTTTACCGATTCAGGGCTCTTTCATGGGCTATTACTCACCGTTTTGCAGTCCCAAAGCGATTTCGATGCTTGTCGAACCCCCAGATGTGCTTACGTGCTGGTCGTCAAGACTCGCAGATTGGGCCGATTCTGGCCCGTTTCCTGGACTATTACTCAGTTTTGGGGTCCCGAAGTGATTTCCACGATTGACGAACACCGGGGTGCATTTACGTGTCGGTCACCAACACTCACAATTTTGGCCGATTCTGGTACGGTTTCTGCACTGTTACTCACCGTTGTATGGTCCCGGAGCGATTTCCATGATTGACGATCCCTGGGGTGCGTTTACGTGCCCGTCGTCAACCCTCTCAGTTTTGGCCAATTCTGACCCGTTTCGTGAACTATTACTCACCGTTTTGGGATCCCAAAGCGATTTCCATAGTTATTGAACCCCAAGGTGCGCTTACATGTTGGTCATCAACAGTCACAGTTTTGGCCGATTCTGGCCCGTTCTGTCCACTATTACTCACTTTTTTGGGGTCCCAGAGTGATTTCCATGATTAACGAACCCCGGGGTGCGTTTACATGTCAGACATCAACACTCGCGGTTTTTGACGATTCTGGCCGGTTTCATGGACTATTACTCACTGTTTTGCGGTCACGAAGAGATTTCCATAGTTGTTGAACCCCAAGATGCGCTTACGTGTTGGTCATCAACTCTCATAGTATTGGCCAATTCTGGCCCGTTTCGTGGACTATTACTGACTGTTTTGGGGTCCCGGAGTGATTTCCACGATTAACAAACCCCATGGTGCATTTAAGTGTCGGTCATCAACACTCGTGGTTTTTGTCGATTCTGGGGCCGTTTCATGGACTATTACTCACATTTTTGGGGTCCCAAAGCGATTTCCATGGATGTCGAACCCCAGGTGCGCTTATGTATCGGTCATCAACAATCGCAGTTTCGGCCGATTCTGGCCCGTTTCTTGGACTATAACTCAGTTTTGGGCTCACGTAGTGATTTCCACGACCGACGACACCGGTGTGTTTATGTGTCGGTCATCAACATTTGCAGTTTGGGCCGATTTTGGCCCGCTTCATGGACTATTACTCACTGATTTCAGGTCCCTGAGCAATTTCCATGATTGACGAAACCCGGGGTGCGTTTATGTATCGTTGAACAATAACCCTAGGTTTTACCGATTCAGGGCTCTTTCATGGACTATTACTCACCGTTTTGCAGTCCCAAAGCGATTTCGATGCTTGTCGAACCCCCAGATATGCTTACGTGCTGGTCGTCAAGACTCGCAGATTGGGCCGATTCTGGCCCGTTTCCTGGACTATCACTCAGTTTTGGGGTCCCGAAGTGATTTCCACGATTGACGAACACCGGGGTGCATTTACGTGTCGGTCACCAACACTCACAATTTTGGCCGATTCTGGTACGGTTTCTGCACTGTTACTCACCGTTGTATGGTCCCGGAGCGATTTCCATGATTGACGATCCCTGGGGTGCGTTTACGTGCCCGTCGTCAACCCTCTCAGTTTTGGCCAATTCTGACCCGTTTCGTGAACTATTACTCACCGTTTTGGGATCCCAAAGCGATTTCCATAGTTATTGAACCCCAAGGTGCGCTTACATGTTGTTCATCAACAATCATAGTTTTGGCCGATTCTGGCCCGTTCTGTCCACTATTACACACTTTTTTGGGGTCCCAGAGTGATTTCCATGATTAACGAACCCCGGGGTGCGTTTACGTGTCAGACATCAACGCTCGCGGTTTTTGACGATTCTGGCCGGTTTCATGGACTATTACTCACTGTTTTGCGGTCACGAAGAGATTTCCATAGTTGTTGAACCCCAAGGTGCGCTTACGTGTTGGTCATGAACTCTCATAGTATTGGCCAATTCTGGCCCGTTTCGTGGACTATTACTGACTGTTTTGGGGTCCCGGAGTGATTTCCACGATTAACAAACCCCATGGTGCGTTTAAGTGTCGGTCATCAACACTCGTGGTTTTGTCGATTCTGGGGCCGTTTCATGGACTATTACTCACATTTTTGGGGTCCCAAAGCGATTTCCATGGATGTCGAACCCCAAGGTGCGCTTATGTATCGGTCATCAACAATCGCAGTTTCGGCCGATTCTGGCCCGTTTCTTGGACTATAACTCAGTTTTGGGCTCACGTAGTGATTTCCACGACCGACGAACACCGGTGTGTTTATGTGTCGGTCATCAACATTTGCAGTTTGGGCCGATTTTGGCCCGCTTCATGGACTATTACTCACTGATTTCAGGTCCCTGAGCAATTTCCATGATTGACGAAACCTGGGGTGCGTTTATGTATCGTTGATCAATAACCCTAGGTTTTACCGATTCAGGGCTCTTTCATGGACTATTACTCACCGTTTTGCAGTCCCAAAGCGATTTCGATGCTTGTCGAACCCCCAGATGTGCTTACGTGCTGGTCGTCAAGACTCGCAGATTGGGCCGATTCTGGCCCGTTTCCTGGACTATTACTCAGTTTTGGGGTCCCGAAGTGATTTCCACGATTGACGAACACCGGGGTGCATTTACGTGTCGGTCACCAACACTCACAATTTTGGCCGATTCTGGTACGTTTTCTGCACTGTTACTCACCGTTGTGGGGTCCCGGAGCGATTTCCATGATTGACGATCCCTGGGGTGCGTTTACGTGCCCGTCGTCAACCCTCTCAGTTTTGGCCAATTCTGACCCGTTTCGTGAACTATTACTCACTGTTTTGGGATCCCAAAGCGATTTCCATAGTTATTGAACCCGAAGGTGCGCTTACATGTTGGTCATCAACAGTCACAGTTTTGGCCGATTCTGGCCCGTTCTGTCGACTATTACTCACTTTTTTGGGGTCCCAGAGTGATTTCCATGATTAACGAACCCCGGGGTGCGTTTACGTGTCAGACATCAACACTCGCGGTTTTTGACGATTTTGGCCCGTTTCATGGACTATTACTCACCGTTTTGCGGTCACGAAGAGATTTCCATAGTTGTTGAACCCCAAGGTGCGCTTACGTGTTGGTCATCAACTCTCATAGTATTGGCCAATTCTGGCGCGTTTCGTGGACTATTACTGACTGTTTTGGGGTCCCGGAGTGATTTCCACGATTAACAAACCCATGGTGCGTTTAAGTGCCGGTCATCAACACTCGTGGTTTTTGTCGATTCTGGGCCGTTTCATGGACTATTACTCACATTTTTGGGGTCCCAAAGCGATTTCCATGGATGTCGAACCCCAAGGTGCGCTTATGTATCGTTCATCAACAATCGCAGTTTCGGCCGATTCTGGCCCGTTTCTTGGACTATAACTCAGTTTTGGGCTCACGTAGTGATTTCCACGACCGACGAACACCGGTGTGTTTATGTGTCGGTCATCAACATTTGCAGTTTGGGCCGATTTTGGCCCGCTTCATGGACTATTACTCACTGATTTCAGGTCCCTGAGCAATTTCCATGATTGACGAAACCCGGGGTGCGTTTATGTATCGTTGATCAATAACCCTAGGTTTTACCGATTCAGGGCTCTTTCATGGACTATTACTCACCGTTTTGCAGTCCCAAAGCGATTTCGATGCTTGTCGAACCCCCAGATGTGCTTACGTGCTGGTCGTCAAGACTCGCAGATTGGGCCGATTCTGGCCCGTTTCCTGGACTATTACTCAGTTTTGGGGTCCCGAAGTGATTTCCACGATTGACGAACACCGGGGTGCATTTACGTGTCGGTCACCAACACTCACAATTTTGGCCGATTCTGGTACGTTTTCTGCACTGTTACTCACCGTTGTGGGGTCCCGGAGCGATTTCCATGATTGACGATCCCTGGGGTGCGTTAACGTGCCCGTCGTCAACCCTCTCAGATTTGGCCAATTCTGACCCGTTTCGTGAACTATTACTCACCGTTTTGGGATCCCAAAGCGATTTCCATAGTTATTGAGCCCCAAGGTGCGCTTACATGTTGTTCATCAACAGTCACTGTTTTGGCCGATTCTGGCCCGTTCTGTCCACTATTACTCACTTTTTTGGGGTCCCAGAGTGATTTCCATGATTAACGAACCCCGGGGTGCGTTTACGTGTCAGACAACAACGCTCGCGGTTTTTGACGATTCTGGCCGGTTTCATGGACTATTACTCACTGTTTTGCGGTCACGAAGAGATTTCCATAGTTGTTGAACCCCAAGGTGCGCTTACGTGTTGGTCATCAACTCTCATAGTATTGGCCAATTCTGGCCCATTTCGTGGACTATTACTGACTGTTTTGGGGTCCCGGAGTGATTTCCACGATTAACAAACCCCATGGTGCGTTTAAGTGTCGGTCATCAACACTCATGGTTTTTGTCGATTCTGGGCCGTTTCATGGACTATTACTCACATTTTTGGGGTCCCAAAGCGATTTCCATGGATGTCGAACCCCAAGGTGCGCTTATGTATCGGTCATCAACAATCGCAGTTTCGGCCGATTCTGGCCCGTTTCTTGGACTATAACTCAGTTTTGGGCTCACGTAGTGATTTCCACGACCGACGAACACCGGTGTGTTTATGTGTCGGTCATCAACATTTGCAGTTTGGGCCGATTTTGGCCCGCTTCATGGACTATTACTCACTGATTTCAGGTCCCTGAGCAATTTCCATGATTGACGAAACCCGGGGTGCGTTTATGTATCGTTGAACAATAACCCTAGGTTTTACCGATTCAGGGCTCTTTCATGGGCTATTACTCACCGTTTTGCAGTCCCAAAGCGATTTCGATGCTTGTCGAACCCCCAGATGTGCTTACGTGCTGGTCGTCAAGACTCGCAGATTGGGCCGATTCTGGCCCGTTTCCTGGACTATTACTTAGTTTTGGGGTCCCGAAGTGATTTCCACGATTGACGAACACCGGGGTGCATTTACGTGTCGGTCACCAACACTCACAATTTTGGCCGATTCTGGTACGGTTTCTGCACTGTTACTCACCGTTGTATGGTCCCGGAGCGATTTCCATGATTGACGATCCCTGGGGTGCGTTTACGTGCCCGTCGTCAACCCTCTCAGTTTTGGCCAATTCTGACCCGTTTCGTGAACTATTACTCACCATTTTGGGATCCCAAAGCGATTTCCATAGTTATTGAACCCCAAGGTGCGCTTACATGTTGGTCATCAACAGTCACAGTTTTGGCCGATTCTGGCCCGTTCTGTCCACTATTACTCACTTTTTTGGGGTCCCAGAGTGATTTCCATGATTAACGAACCCCGGGGTGCGTTTACGTGTCAGACATCAACACTCGCGGTTTTTGACGATTCTGGCTGGTTTCATGGACTATTACTCACTGTTTTGCGGTCACGAAGAGATTTCCATAGTTGTTGAACCCCAAGGTGCACTTACGTGTTGGTCATCAACTCTCATAGTATTGGCCAATTCTGGCCCGTTTCGTGGACTATTACTGACTGTTTTGGGGTCCCGGAGTGATTTCCACGATTAACAAACCCCATGGTGCGTTTAAGTGTCGGTCATCAACACTCGTGGTTTTTGTCGATTCTGGGGCCGTTTCATGGACTATTACTCACATTTTTGGGGTCCCAAAGCGATTTCCATGGATGTCGAACCCCAAGGTGCGCTTATGTATCGGTCATCAACAATCGCAGTTTCGGCCGATTCTGGCCCGTTTCTTGGACTATAACTCAGTTTTGGGCTCACGTAGTGATTTCCACGACCGACGAACACCGGTGTGTTTATGTGTCGGTCATCAACATTTGCAGTTTGGGCCGATTTTGGCCCGCTTCATGGACTATTACTCACTGATTTCAGGTCCCTGAGCAATTTCCATGATTGACGAAACCCGGGGTGCGTTTATGTATCGTTGAACAATAACCCTAGGTTTTACCGATTCAGGGCTCTTTCATGGGCTATTACTCACCGTTTTGCAGTCCCAAAGCAATTTCGATGCTTGTCGAACCCCCAGATGTGCTTACGTGCTGGTCGTCAAGACTCGCAGATTGGGCCGATTCTGGCCCGTTTCCTGGACTATTACTTAGTTTTGGGGTCCCGAAGTGATTTCCACGATTGACGAACACCGGGGTGCATTTACGTGTCGGTCACCAACACTCACAATTTTGGCCGATTCTGGTACGGTTTCTGCACTGTTACTCACCGTTGTATGGTCCCGGAGCGATTTCCATGATTGACGATCCCTGGGGTGCGTTTACGTGCCCGTCGTCAACCCTCTCAGTTTTGGCCAATTCTGACCCGTTTCGTGAACTATTACTCACCGTTTTGGGATCCCAAAGCGATTTCCATAGTTATTGAACCCCAAGGTGCGCTTACATGTTGGTCATCAACAGTCACAGTTTTGGCCGATTCTGGCCCGTTCTGTCCACTATTACTCACTTTTTTGGGGTCCCAGAGTGATTTCCATGATTAACGAACCCCGGGGTGCGTTTACGTGTCAGACATCAACACTCGCGGTTTTTGACGATTCTGGCTGGTTTCATGGACTATTACTCACTGTTTTGCGGTCACGAAGAGATTTCCATAGTTGTTGAACCCCAAGGTGCACTTACGTGTTGGTCATCAACTCTCATAGTATTGGCCAATTCTGGCCCGTTTCGTGGACTATTACTGACTGTTTTGGGGTCCCGGAGTGATTTCCACGATTAACAAACCCCATGGTGCGTTTAAGTGTCGGTCATCAACACTCGTGGTTTTTGTCGATTCTGGGGCCGTTTCATGGACTATTACTCACATTTTTGGGGTCCCAAAGCGATTTCCATGGATGTCGAACCCCAAGGTGCGCTTATGTATCGGTCATCAACAATCGCAGTTTCGGCCGATTCTGGCCCGTTTCTTGGACTATAACTCAGTTTTGGGCTCACGTAGTGATTTCCACGACCGACGAACACCGGTGTGTTTATGTGTCGGTCATCAACATTTGCAGTTTGGGCCGATTTTGGCCCGCTTCATGGACTATTACTCACTGATTTCAGGTCCCTGAGCAATTTCCATGATTGACGAAACCTGGGGTGCGTTTATGTATCGTTGATCAATAACCCTAGGTTTTACCGATTCAGGGCTCTTTCATGGACTATTACTCACCGTTTTGCAGTCCCAAAGCGATTTCGATGCTTGTCGAACCCCCAGATGTGCTTACGTGCTGGTCGTCAAGACTCGCAGATTGGGCCGATTCTGGCCCGTTTCCTGGACTATTACTCAGTTTTGGGGTCCCGAAGTGATTTCCACGATTGACGAACACCGGGGTGCATTTACGTGTCGGTCACCAACACTCACAATTTTGGCCGATTCTGGTACGTTTTCTGCACTGTTACTCACCGTTGTGGGGTCCCGGAGCGATTTCCATGATTGACGATCCCTGGGGTGCGTTTACGTGCCCGTCGTCAACCCTCTCAGTTTTGGCCAATTCTGACCCGTTTCGTGAACTATTACTCACCGTTTTGGGATCCCAAAGCGATTTCCATAGTTATTGAACCCCAAGGTGCGCTTACATGTTGTTCATCAACAGTCATAGTTTTGGCCGATTCTGGCCCGTTCTGTCCACTATTACTCACTTTTTTGGGGTCCCAGAGTGATTTCCATGATTAACGAACCCCGGGGTGCGTTTACGTGTCAGACATCAACACTCGTGGTTTTTGACGATTCTGGCCGGTTTCATGGACTATTACTCACTGTTTTGCGGTCACGAAGAGATTTCCATAGTTGTTGAACCCCAAGGTGCGCTTACGTGTTGGTCATCAACTCTCATAGTATTGGCCAATTCTGGCCCGTTTCGTGGACTATTACTGACTGTTTTGGGGTCCCGGAGTGATTTCCACGATTAACAAACCCCATGGTGCGTTTAAGTGTCGGTCATCAACACTCGTGGTTTTTGTCGATTCTGGGGCCGTTTCATGGACTATTACCCACATTTTTGGGGTCCCAAAGCGATTTCCATGGATGTCGAACCCCAAGGTGCGCTTATGTATCGGTCATCAACAATCGCAGTTTCGGCCGATTCTGGCCCATTTCTTGGACTATAACTCAGTTTTGGGCTCACGTAGTGATTTCCACGATCGACGAACACCGGTGTGTTTATGTGTCGGTCATCAACATTTGTAATTTGGGCCGATTTTGGCCCGCTTCATGGACTATTACTCACTGATTTCAGGTCCCTGAGCAATTTCCATGATTGACGAAACCCGGGGTGCGTTTATGTATCGTTGATCAATAACCCTAGGTTTTACCGATTCAGGGCTCTTTCATGGACTATTACTCACCGTTTTGCAGTCCCAAAGCGATTTCGATGCTTGTCGAACCCCCAGATGTGCTTACGTGCTGGTCGTCAAGACTCGCAGATTGGGCCGATTCTGGCCCGTTTCCTGGACTATTACTCAGTTTTGGGGTCCCGAAGTGATTTCCACGATTGACGAACACCGGGGTGCATTTACGTGTCGGTCACCAACACTCACAATTTTGGCCGATTCTGGTACGTTTTCTGCACTGTTACTCACCGTTGTGGGGTCCCGGAGCGATTTCCATGATTGACGATCCCTGGGGTGCGTTTACGTGCCTGTCGTCAACCCTCTCAGTTTTGGCCAATTCTGACCCGTTTCGTGAACTATTACTCACCGTTTTGGGATCCCAAAGCGATTTCCATAGTTATTGAACCCCAAGGTGCGCTTACATGTTGTTCATCAACAGTCACAGTTTGGGCCGATTCTGGCCCGTTCTGTCCACTATTACTCACTTTTTTGGGGTCCCAGAGTGATTTCCATGATTAACGAACCCCGGGGTGCGTTTACGTGTCAGACATCAACACTCGCGGTTTTTGACGATTCTGGCCGGTTTCATGGACTATTACTCACTGTTTTGCGGTCACGAAGAGATTTCCATAGTTGTTGAACCCCAAGGTGCGCTTATGTGTTGGTCATCAACTCTCATAGTATTGGCCAATTCTGGCCCGTTTCGTGGACTATTACTGACTGTTTTGGGGTCCCGGAGTGATTTCCACGATTAACAAACCCCATGGTGCGTTTAAGTGTCGGTCATCAACACTCATGGTTTTTGTCGATTCTGGGCCGTTTCATGGACTATTACTCACATTTTTGGGGTCCCAAAGCGATTTCCATGGATGTCGAACCCCAAGGTGCGCTTATGTATCGGTCATCAACAATCGCAGTTTCGGCCGATTCTGGCCCGTTTCTTGGACTATAACTGAGTTTTGGGCTCACGTAGTGATTTCCACGACCGACGAACACCGGTGTGTTTATGTGTCGGTCATCAACATTTGCAGTTTGGGCCGATTTTGGCCCGCTT
The DNA here is from genome assembly GCF_018294505.1 of Triticum aestivum. Classification (NCBI taxonomy): domain Eukaryota; kingdom Viridiplantae; phylum Streptophyta; class Magnoliopsida; order Poales; family Poaceae; genus Triticum; species Triticum aestivum. The sequence goes on along the minus strand of NW_025228162.1, from coordinate 39,144 downwards.
CATGGACTATTACTCACTGATTTCAGGTCCCTGAGCAATTTCCATGATTGACGAAACCCGGGGTGCGTTTATGTATCGTTGATCAATAACCCTAGGTTTTACCGATTCAGGGCTCTTTCATGGACTATTACTCACCATTTTGCAGTCCCAAAGCGATTTCGATGCTTGTCGAACCCCCAGATGTGCTTACGTGCTGGTCGTCAAGACTCGCAGATTGGGCCAATTCTGGCCCGTTTTCTGGACTATTACTCAGTTTTGGGGTCCCGAAGTGATTTCCACGATTGACGAACACCGGGGTGCATTTACGTGTCGGTCACCAACACTCACAATTTTGGCCGATTCTGGTACGTTTTCTGCACTGTTACTCACCGTCGTGGGGTCCCGGAGCGATTTCCATGATTGACGATCCCTGGGGTGCGTTAACGTGCACGTCGTCAACCCTCTCAGTTTTGGCCAATTCTGACCCGTTTCGTGAACTATTACTCACCGTTTTGGGATCCCAAAGCGATTTCCATAGTTATTGAACCCCAAGGTGCGCTTACATGTTGTTCATCAACAGTCACAGTTTTGGCCGATTCTGGCCCGTTCTGTCCACTATTACTCACTTTTTTGGGGTCCCAGAGTGATTTCCATGATTAACGAACCCCGGGGTGCGTTTACGTGTCAGACATCAACGCTCGCGGTTTTTGACGATTCTGGCCGGTTTCATGGACTATTACTCACTGTTTTGCGGTCACGAAGAGATTTCCATAGTTGTTGAACCCCAAGGTGCGCTTACGTGTTGGTCATCAACTCTCATGGTATTGGCCAATTCTGGCCCGTTTCGTGGACTATTACTGACTGTTTTGGGGTCCCGGAGTGATTTCCACGATTAACAAACCCCATGGTGCGTTTAAGTGTCGGTCATCAACACTCATGGTTTTTGTCGATTCTGGGCCGTTTCATGGACTATTACTCACATTTTTGGGGTCCCAAAGCGATTTCCATGGATGTCGAACCCCAAGGTGCGCTTATGTATCGGTCATCAACAATCGCAGTTTCGGCCGATTCTGGCCCGTTTCTTGGACTATAACTCAGTTTTGGGCTCACGTAGTGATTTCCACGACCGACGAACACCGGTGTGTTTATGTGTCGGTCATCAACATTTGCAGTTTGGGCCGATTTTGGCCCGCTTCATGGACTATTACTCACTGATTTCAGGTCCCTGAGCAATTTCCATGATTGACGAAACCCAGGGTGCGTTTATGTATCGTTGATCAATAACCCTAGGTTTTACCGATTCAGGGCTCTTTCATGGACTATTACTCACCGTTTTGCAGTCCCAAAGCAATTTCGATGCTTGTCGAACCCCCAGATGTGCTTACGTGCTGGTCGTCAAGACTCGCAGATTGGGCCGATTCTGGCCCGTTTCCTGGACTATTACTCAGTTTTGGGGTCCCGAAGTGATTTCCATGATTGACGAACACCGGGGTGCATTTACGTGTCGGTCACCAACACTCACAATTTTGGCCGATTCTGGTACGTTTTCTGCACTGTTACTCACCGTTGTGTGGTCCCGGAGCGATTTCCATGATTGACGATCCCTGGGGTGCGTTAACGTGCCCGTCGTCAACCCTCTCAGTTTTGGCCAATTCTGACCCGTTTCGTGAACTATTACTCACCGTTTTGGGATGCCAAAGCGATTTCCATAGTTATTGAGCCCCAAGGTGCGCTTACATGTTGTTCATCAACAATGACAGTTTTGGCCGATTCTGGCCCGTTCTGTCCACTATTACTCACTTTTTTGGGGTCCCAGAGTGATTTCCATGATTAACGAACCCCGAGGTGCGTTTACGTGTCAGACAACAACGCTCGCGGTTTTTGACGATTCTGGCCGGTTTCATGGACTATTACTCACTGTTTTGCGGTCACGAAGAGATTTCCATAGTTGTTGAACCCCATGGTGCGTTTAAGTGTTGGTCATCAACACTCGTGGTTTTTGTCGATTCTGGGCCGTTTCATGGACTATTACTCACATTTTTGGGGTCCCAAAGCGATTTCCATGGATGTCGAACCCCAAGGTGCGCTTATGTATCGGTCATCAACAATCGCAGTTTCGTGAACGATTCTCACCGTTTTGGGATCCCAAAGCGATTTCCACAGTTATTGAACCCCAAGGTGCGCTTACATGTCGGTCATCAATAGTCATAGTTTTGGCCGATTCTGGCCCGTTTTGTGGACTATTACTCACTTTTTTGGGGTCCCAGAGTGATTTCCATGATTAGCGAACCCCGGGGTGCGTTACGTGTCAGACATTAACACTCACGGTTTTTGACGATTCTGGCCCGTTTCATGGACTATTACTCACCGTTTTGCGGTCATGAAGCGATTTCCATAGTTGTTGAAAAATAGGTGCGCTTACATGTCGGTCATCAACTCTCATAGTATTGGCCAATTCTGGCCCGTTTCGTGGACTATTACTGACTGTTTTGGGGTCCCGGAGTGATTTCCACGATTAACAAACCCCATGGTGCGTTTAAGTGTCGGTCATCAACACTCGTGGTTTTTGTCGATTCTGGGCCGTTTCATGGACTATTACTCACATTTTTGGGGTCCCAAAGCGATTTCCATGGATGTCGAACCCCAAGGTGCGCTTATGTATCGGTCATCAACAATCGCAGTTTCGTGAACGATTCTCACCGTTTTGGGATCCCAAAGCGATTTCCATAGTTATTGAACCCCAAGGTGCGCTTACATGTTGGTCATCAACAGTCACAGTTTTGGCCGATTCTGGCCCGTTCTGTCCACTATTACTCACTTTTTTGGGGTCCCAGAGTGATTTCCATGATTAACGAACCCCGGGGTGCGTTTACGTGTCAGACATCAACGCTCGCGGTTTTTGACGATTCTGGCCGGTTTCATGGACTATTACTCACTGTTTTGCGGTCACGAAGAGATTTCCATAGTTGTTGAACCCCAAGGTGCGCTTACGTGTTGGTCATCAACTCTCATAGTATTGGCCAATTCTGGCCCGTTTCGTGGACTATTACTGACTGTTTTGGGGTCCCGGAGTGATTTCCACGATTAACAAACCCCATGGTGCGTTTAAGTGTCGGTCATCAACACTCATGGTTTTTGTCGATTCTGGGCCGTTTCATGGACTATTACTCACATTTTTGGGGTCCCAAAGCGATTTCCATGGATGTCGAACCCCAAGGTGCGCTTATGTATCGGTCATCAACAATCGCAGTTTCGGCCGATTCTGGCCCGTTTCTTGGACTATAACTGAGTTTTGGGCTCACGTAGTGATTTCCACGACCGACGAACACCGGTGTGTTTATGTGTCGGTCATCAACATTTGCAGTTTGGGCCGATTTTGGCCCGCTTCATGGACTATTACTCACTGATTTCAGGTCCCTGAGCAATTTCCATGATTGACGAAACCCGGGGTGCGTTTATGTATCGTTGATCAATAACCCTAGGTTTTACCGATTCAGGGCTCTTTCATGGACTATTACTCACCGTTTTGCAGTCCCAAAGCGATTTCGATGCTTGTCGAACCCCCAGATGTGCTTACGTGCTGGTCGTCAAGACTCGCAGATTGGGCCGATTCTGGCCCGTTTCCTGGACTATTACTCAGTTTTGGGGTCCCGAAGTGATTTCCACGATTGACGAACACCGGGGTGCATTTACGTGTCGGTCACCAACACTCACAATTTTGGCCGATTCTGGTACGTTTTCTGCACTGTTACTCACCGTTGTGGGGTCCCGGAGCGATTTCCATGATTGACGATCCCTGGGGTGCGTTAACGTGCCCGTCGTCAACCCTCTCAGATTTGGCCAATTCTGACCCGTTTCGTGAACTATTACTCACCGTTTTGGGATCCCAAAGCGATTTCCATAGTTATTGAGCCCCAAGGTGCGCTTACATGTTGTTCATCAACAGTCACTGTTTTGGCCGATTCTGGCCCGTTCTGTCCACTATTACTCACTTTTTTGGGGTCCCAGAGTGATTTCCATGATTAACGAACCCCGGGGTGCGTTTACGTGTCAGACAACAACGCTCGCGGTTTTTGACGATTCTGGCCGGTTTCATGGACTATTACTCACTGTTTTGCGGTCACGAAGAGATTTCCATAGTTGTTGAACCCCAAGGTGCGCTTACGTGTTGGTCATCAACTCTCATAGTATTGGCCAATTCTGGCCCATTTCGTGGACTATTACTGACTGTTTTGGGGTCCCGGAGTGATTTCCACGATTAACAAACCCCATGGTGCGTTTAAGTGTCGGTCATCAACACTCATGGTTTTTGTCGATTCTGGGCCGTTTCATGGACTATTACTCACATTTTTGGGGTCCCAAAGCGATTTCCATGGATGTCGAACCCCAAGGTGCGCTTATGTATCGGTCATCAACAATCGCAGTTTCGGCCGATTCTGGCCCGTTTCTTGGACTATAACTCAGTTTTGGGCTCACGTAGTGATTTCCACGACCGACGAACACCGGTGTGTTTATGTGTCGGTCATCAACATTTGCAGTTTGGGCCGATTTTGGCCCGCTTCATGGACTATTACTCACTGATTTCAGGTCCCTGAGCAATTTCCATGATTGACGAAACCCAGGGTGCGTTTATGTATCGTTGATCAATAACCCTAGGTTTTACCGATTCAGGGCTCTTTCATGGACTATTACTCACCGTTTTGCAGTCCCAAAGCGATTTCGATGCTTGTCGAACCCCCAGATGTGCTTACGTGCTGGTCGTCAAGACTCGCAGATTGGGCCGATTCTGGCCCGTTTCCTGGACTATTACTCAGTTTTGGGGTCCCGAAGTGATTTCCATGATTAATGAACACCGGGGTGCATTTACGTGTCGGTCACCAACACTCACAATTTTGGCCGATTCTGGTACGTTTTCTGCACTGTTACTCACCGTTGTGGGGTCCCGGAGCGATTTCCATGATTGACGATCCCTGGGGTGCGTTAACGTGCCCGTCGTCAACCCTCTCAGTTTTGGCCAATTCTGACCCGTTTCGTGAACTATTACTCACCGTTTTGGGATCCCAAAGCGATTTCCATAGTTATTGAGCCCCAAGGTGCGCTTACATGTTGTTCATCAACAGTCACAGTTTTGGCCGATTCTGGCCCGTTCTGTCCACTATTACTCACTTTTTTGGGGTCCCAGAGTGATTTCCATGATTAACGAACCCCGGGGTGCGTTTACGTGTCAGACAACAACGCTCGCGGTTTTTGACGATTCTGGCCGGTTTCATGGACTATTACTCACTGTTTTGTGGTCACGAAGAGATTTCCATAGTTGTTGAACCCCAAGGTGCGCTTACGTGTTGGTCATCAACTCTCATAGTATTGGCCAATTCTGGCCCATTTCGTGGACTATTACTGACTGTTTTGGGGTCCCGGAGTGATTTCCACGATTAACAAACCCCATGGTGCGTTTAAGTGTCGGTCATCAACACTCATGGTTTTTGTCGATTCTGGGCCGTTTCATGGACTATTACTCACATTTTTGGGGTCCCAAAGCGATTTCCATGGATGTCGAACCCCAAGGTGCGCTTATGTATCGGTCATCAACAATCGCAGTTTCGGCCGATTCTGGCCCGTTTCTTGGACTATAACTCAGTTTTGGGCTCACGTAGTGATTTCCACGACCGATGAACACCGGTGTGTTTATGTGTCGGTCATCAACATTTGCAGTTTGGGCCGATTTTGGCCCGCTTCATGGACTATTACTCACTGATTTCAGGTCCCTGAGCAATTTCCATGATTGACGAAACCCAGGGTGCGTTTATGTATCGTTGATCAATAACCCTAGGTTTTACCGATTCAGGGCTCTTTCATGGACTATTACTCACCGTTTTGCAGTCCCAAAGCGATTTCGATGCTTGTCGAACCCCTAGATGTGCTTACGTGCTGGTCGTCAAGACTCGCAGATTGGGCCGATTCTGGCCCGTTTCCTGGACTATTACTCAGTTTTGGGGTCCCGAAGTGATTTCCATGATTAATGAACACCGGGGTGCATTTACGTGTCGGTCACCAACACTCACAATTTTGGCCGATTCTGGTACGTTTTCTGCACTGTTACTCACCGTTGTGGGGTCCCGGAGCGATTTCCATGATTGACGATCCCTGGGGTGCGTTAACGTGCCCGTCGTCAACCCTCTCAGTTTTGGCCAATTCTGACCCGTTTCGTGAACTATTACTCACCGTTTTGGGATCCCAAAGCGATTTCCATAGTTATTGAGCCCCAAGGTGCGCTTACATGTTGTTCATCAACAGTCACAGTTTTGGCCGATTCTGGCCCGTTCTGTCCACTATTACTCACTTTTTTGGGGTCCCAGAGTGATTTCCATGATTAACGAACCCCGGGGTGCGTTTACGTGTCAGACAACAACGCTCGCGGTTTTTGACGATTCTGGCCGGTTTCATGGACTATTACTCACTGTTTTGTGGTCACGAAGAGATTTCCATAGTTGTTGAACCCCAAGGTGCGCTTACGTGTTGGTCATCAACTCTCATAGTATTGGCCAATTCTGGCCCATTTCGTGGACTATTACTGACTGTTTTGGGGTCCCGGAGTGATTTCCACGATTAACAAACCCCATGGTGCGTTTAAGTGTCGGTCATCAACACTCATGGTTTTTGTCGATTCTGGGCCGTTTCATGGACTATTACTCACATTTTTGGGGTCCCAAAGCGATTTCCATGGATGTCGAACCCCAAGGTGCGCTTATGTATCGGTCATCAACAATCGCAGTTTCGGCCGATTCTGGCCCGTTTCTTGGACTATAACTCAGTTTTGGGCTCACGTAGTGATTTCCACGACCGACGAACACCGGTGTGTTTATGTGTCGGTCATCAACATTTGCAGTTTGGGCCGATTTTGGCCCGCTTCATGGACTATTACTCACTGATTTCAGGTCCCTGAGCAATTTCCATGATTGACGAAACCCAGGGTGCGTTTATGTATCGTTGATCAATAACCCTAGGTTTTACCGATTCAGGGCTCTTTCATGGACTATTACTCACCGTTTTGCAGTCCCAAAGCGATTTCGATGCTTGTCGAACCCCCAGATGTGCTTACGTGCTGGTCGTCAAGACTCGCAGATTGGGCCGATTCTGGCCCGTTTCCTGGACTATTACTCAGTTTTGGGGTCCCGAAGTGATTTCCATGATTGACGAACACCGGGGTGCATTTACGTGTCGGTCACCAACACTCACAATTTTGGCCGATTCTGGTACGTTTTCAGCACTGTTACTCACCGTTGTGGGGTCCCGGAGCGATTTCCATGATTGACGATCCCTGGGGTGCGTTAACGTGCCCGTCGTCAACCCTCTCAGTTTTGGCCAATTCTGACCCGTTTCGTGAACTATTACTCACCGTTTTGGGATCCCAAAGCGATTTCCATAGTTATTGAGCCCCAAGGTGCGCTTACATGTTGTTCATCAACAGTCACAGTTTTGGCCGATTCTGGCCCGTTCTGTCCACTATTACTCACTTTTTTGGGGTCCCAGAGTGATTTCCATGATTAACGAACCCCGGGGTGCGTTTACGTGTCAGACAACAACGCTCGCGGTTTTTGACGATTCTGGCCGGTTTCATGGACTATTACTCACTGTTTTGCGGTCACGAAGAGATTTCCATAGTTGTTGAACCCCAAGGTGCGCTTACGTGTTGGTCATCAACTCTCATAGTATTGGCCAATTCTGGCCCGTTTCGTGGACTATTACTGACTGTTTTGGGGTCCCGGAGTGATTTCCACGATTAACAAACCCCATGGTGCGTTTAGGTGTCGGTCATCAACACTCATGGTTTTTGTCGATTCTGGGCCGTTTCATGGACTATTACTCACATTTTTGGGGTCCCAAAGCGATTTCCATGGATGTCGAACCCCAAGGTGCGCTTATGTATCGGTCATCAACAATCGCAGTTTCGGCCGATTCTGGCCCGTTTCTTGGACTATAACTCCGTTTTGGGCTCACGTAGTGATTTCCACGACCGACGAACACCGGTGTGTTTATGTGTCGGTCATCAACATTTGCAGTTTGGGCCGATTTTGGCCCGCTTCATGGACTATTACTCACTGATTTCAGGTCCCTGAGCAATTTCCATGATTGACGAAACCCAGGGTGCGTTTATGTATCGTTGATCAATAACCCTAGGTTTTACCGATTCAGGGCTCTTTCATGGACTATTACTCACCGTTTTGCAGTCCCAAAGCGATTTCGATGCTTGTCGAACCCCCAGATGTGCTTACGTGCTGGTCGTCAAGACTCGCAGATTGGGCCGATTCTGGCCCGTTTCCTGGACTATTACTCAGTTTTGGGGTCCCGAAGTGATTTCCATGATTGACGAACACCGGGGTGCATTTACGTGTCGGTCACCAACACTCACAATTTTGGCCGATTCTGGTACGTTTTCTGCACTGTTACTCACCGTTGTGGGGTCCCGGAGCGATTTCCATGATTGACGATCCCTGGGGTGCGTTAACGTGCCCGTCGTCAACCCTCTCAGTTTTGGCCAATTCTGACCCGTTTCGTGAACTATTACTCACCGTTTTGGGATCCCAAAGCGATTTCCATAGTTATTGAGCCCCAAGGTGCGCTTACATGTTGTTCATCAACAGTCACTGTTTTGGCCGATTCTGGCCCGTTCTGTCCACTATTACTCACTTTTTTGGGGTCCCAGAGTGATTTCCATGATTAACGAACCCCGGGGTGCGTTTACGTGTCAGACAACAACGCTCGCGGTTTTTGACGATTCTGGCCGGTTTCATGGACTATTACTCACTGTTTTGCGGTCACGAAGAGATTTCCATAGTTGTTGAACCCCAAGGTGCGCTTACGTGTTGGTCATCAACTCTCATAGTATTGGCCAATTCTGGCCCATTTCGTGGACTATTACTGACTGTTTTGGGGTCCCGGAGTGATTTCCACGATTAACAAACCCCATGGTGCGTTTAAGTGTCGGTCATCAACACTCATGGTTTTTGTCGATTCTGGGCCGTTTCATGGACTATTACTCACATTTTTGGGGTCCCAAAGCGATTTCCATGGATGTCGAACCCCAAGGTGCGCTTATGTATCGGTCATCAACAATCGCAGTTTCGGCCGATTCTGGCCCGTTTCTTGGACTATAACTCAGTTTTGGGCTCACGTAGTGATTTCCACGACCGACGAACACCGGTGTGTTTATGTGTCGGTCATCAACATTTGCAGTTTGGGCCGATTTTGGCCCGCTTCATGGACTATTACTCACTGATTTCAGGTCCCTGAGCAATTTCCATGATTGACGAAACCCAGGGTGCGTTTATGTATCGTTGATCAATAACCCTAGGTTTTACCGATTCAGGGCTCTTTCATGGACTATTACTCACCGTTTTGCAGTCCCAAAGCGATTTCGATGCTTGTCGAACCCCCAGATGTGCTTACGTGCTGGTCGTCAAGACTCGCAGATTGGGCCAATTCTGGCCCGTTTCCTGGACTATTACTCAGTTTTGGGGTCCCGAAGTGATTTCCATGATTGACGAACACCGGGGTGCATTTACGTGTCGGTCACCAACACTCACAATTTTGGCCGATTCTGGTACGTTTTCTGCACTGTTACTCACCGTTGTGGGGTCCCGGAGCGATTTCCATGATTGACGATCCCTGGGGTGCGTTAACGTGCCCGTCGTCAACCCTCTCAGTTTTGGCCAATTCTGACCCGTTTCGTGAACTATTACTCACCGTTTTGGGATCCCAAAGCGATTTCCATAGTTATTGAGCCCCAAGGTGCGCTTACATGTTGTTCATCAACAATCACAGTTTTGCCCGATTCTGGCCCGTTCTGTCCACTATTACTCACTTTTTTGGGGTCCCAGAGTGATTTCCATGATTAACGAACCCCGGGGTGCGTTTACGTGTCAGACAACAACGCTCGCGGTTTTTGACGATTCTGGCCGGTTTCATGGACTATTACTCACTGTTTTGCGGTCACGAAGAGATTTCCATAGTTGTTGAACCCCAAGGTGAGCTTACGTGTTGGTCATCAACTCTCATAGTATTGGCCAATTCTGGCCCGTTTCGTGGACTATTACTGACTGTTTTGGGGTCCCGGAGCGATTTCCATGATTGACGAACCCCATGGTGCGTTTAAGTGTCGGTCATCAAAACTCGTGGTTTTTGTCGATTCTGGGCCGTTTCATGGACTATTACTCACATTTTTGGGGTCCCAAAGCGATTTCCATGGATGTCGAACCCCAAGGTGCGCTTATGTATCGGTCATCAACAATCGCAGTTTCGTGAACGACTCTCACCGTTTTGGGATCCCAAAGCGATTTCCACAGTTATTGAACCCCAAGGTGCGCTTACATGTCGGTCATCAATAGTCATAGTTTTGGCCGATTCTGGCCCGTTTTGTGGACTATTACTCACTTTTTTGGGGTCCCAGAGTGATTTCCATGATTAGCGAACCCCGGGGTGCGTTACGTGTCAGACATTAACACTCACGGTTTTTGACAATTTTGGCCCGTTTCATGGACTATTACTCACCGTTTTGCGGTCATGAAGCGATTTCCATAGTTGTTGAAAAATAGGTGCGCTTACATGTCGGTCATCAACTCTCATAGTATTGGCCAATTCTGGCCCGTTTCGTGGACTATTACTGACTGTTTTGGGGTCCCGGAGTGATTTCCACGATTAACAAACCCCATGGTGCGTTTAAGTGTCGGTCATCAACACTCGTGGTTTTTGTCGATTCTGGGCCGTTTCATGGACTATTACTCACATTTTTGGGGTCCCAAAGCGATTTCCATGGATGTCGAACCCCAAGGTGCGCTTATGTATCGGTCATCAACAATCGCAGTTTCGGCCGATTCTGGCCCGTTTCTTGGACTATAACTCAGTTTTGGGCTCACGTAGTGATTTCCACGACCGACGAACACCGGTGTGTTTATGTGTCGGTCATCAACATTTGCAGTTTGGGCCGATTTTGGCCCGCTTCATGGACTATTACTCACTGATTTCAGGTCCCTGAGCAATTTCCATGATTGACGAAACCCGGGGTGCGTTTATGTATCGTTGATCAATAACCCTAGGTTTTACCGATTCAGGGCTCTTTCATGGACTATTACTCACCGTTTTGCAGTCCCAAAGCGATTTCGATGCTTGTCGAACCCCCAGATGTGCTTACGTGCTGGTCGTCAAGACTCGCAGATTGGGCCGATTCTGGCCCGTTTCCTGGACTATTACTCAGTTTTGGGGTCCCGAAGTGATTTCCACGATTGACGAACACCGGGGTGCATTTACGTGTCGGTCACCAACACTCACAATTTTGGCCGATTCTGGTACGTTTTCTGCACTGTTACTCACCGTTGTGGGGTCCCGGAGCGATTTCCATGATTGACGATCCCTGGGGTGCGTTAACGTGCCCGTCGTCAACCCTCTCAGTTTTGGCCAATTCTGACCCGTTTCGTGAACTATTACTCACCGTTTTGGGATCCCAAAGCGATTTCCATAGTTATTGAGCCCCAAGGTGCGCTTACATGTTGTTCATCAACAGTCACAGTTTTGGCCGATTCTGGCCCGTTCTGTCCACTATTACTCACTTTTTTGGGGTCCCAGAGTGATTTCCATGATTAACGAACCCCCGGGTGCGTTTACGTGTCAGACAACAACGCTCGCGGTTTTTGACGATTCTGGCCGGTTTCATGGACTATTACTCACTGTTGTGCGGTCACGAAGAGATTTCCATAGTTGTTGAACCCCAAGGTGTGCTTACGTGTTGGTCATCAACTCTCATAGTATTGGCCAATTCTGGCCCATTTCGTGGACTATTACTGACTGTTTTGGGGTCCCGGAGCGATTTCCATGATTGACGAACCCCATGGTGCGTTTAAGTGTCGGTCATCAACACTCATGGTTTTTGTCGATTCTGGGCCGTTTCATGGACTATTACTCACATTTTTGGGGTCCCAAAGCGATTTCCATGGATGTCGAACCCCAAGGTGCGCTTATGTATCGGTCATCAACAATCGCAGTTTCGTGAACGATTCTCACCGTTTTGGGATCCCAAAGCGATTTCCATAGTTATTGAACCCCAAGGTGCGCTTACATGTTGGTCATCAACAGTCACAGTTTTGGCCGATTCTGGCCCGTTCTGTCCACTATTACTCACTTTTTTGGGGTCCCAGAGTGATTTCCATGATTAACGAACCCCGGGGTGCGTTTACGTGTCAGACATCAACGCTCGCGGTTTTTGACGATTCTGGCCGGTTTCATGGACTATTACTCACTGTTTTGCGGTCACGAAGAGATTTCCATAGTTGTTGAACCCCAAGGTGCGCTTACGTGTTGGTCATCAACTCTCAT
>NW_025228162.1:17109-24228 GCF_018294505.1 Triticum aestivum | reverse complement strand
GATTTCCATGGATGTCGAACCCCAAGGTGCGCTTATGTATCGGTCATCAACAATCGCAGTTTCGTGAACGATTCTCACCGTTTTGGGATCCCAAAGCGATTTCCACAGTTATTGAACCCCAAGGTGCGCTTACATGTCGGTCATCAATAGTCATAGTTTTGGCCGATTCTGGCCCGTTTTGTGGACTATTACTCACTTTTTTGGGGTCCCAGAGTGATTTCCATGATTAGCGAACCCCGGGGTGCGTTACGTGTCAGACATTAACACTCACGGTTTTTGACGATTCTGGCCCGTTTCATGGACTATTACTCACCGTTTTGCGGTCATGAAGCGATTTCCATAGTTGTTGAAAAATAGGTGCGCTTACATGTCGGTCATCAACTCTCATAGTATTGGCCAATTCTGGCCCGTTTCGTGGACTATTACTGACTGTTTTGGGGTCCCGGAGTGATTTCCACGATTAACAAACCCCATGGTGCGTTTAAGTGTCGGTCATCAACACTCGTGGTTTTTGTCGATTCTGGGCCGTTTCATGGACTATTACTCACATTTTTGGGGTCCCAAAGCGATTTCCATGGATGTCGAACCCCAAGGTGCGCTTATGTATCGGTCATCAACAATCGCAGTTTCGGCCGATTCTGGCCCGTTTCTTGGACTATAACTCAGTTTTTGGCTCACGTAGTTATTTCCACGACCAACGAACACCGGTGTGTTTATGTGTCGGTCATCAACATTTGCAGTTTTGGCCGATTTTGGCCCGCTTCATGGACTATTACTCACTGATTTCAGGTCCCTGAGCAATTTCCATGATTGACGAAACCCGGGGTGCGTTTATGTATCGTTGATCAATAACCCTAGGTTTTACCGATTCAGGGCTGTTTCATGGACTATTACTCACCGTTTTGCAGTCCCAAAGCGATTTCGATGCTTGTCGAACCCCAAGATGTGCTTACGTGCTGGTCGTCAAGACTCGCAGATTGGGCCGATTCTGGCCCGTTTCCTGGACTATTACTCAGTTTTGGGGTCCCGAAGTGATTTCCACGATTGACGAACACCGGGGTGCATTTACGTGTCGGTCACCAACACTCACAATTTTGGCCGATTCTGGTACGTTTTCTGCACTATTACTCACCGTTGTGGGGTCCCGGAGCGATTTCCATGATTAACAAACCCCATGGTGCGTTTAAGTGTCGGTCATCAACACTCGTGGTTTTTGTCGATTCTGGGCCGTTTCATGGACTATTACTCACATTTTTGGGGTCCCAAAGCGATTTCCATGGATGTCGAACCCCAAGGTGCGCTTATGTATCGGTCATCAACAATCGCAGTTTCGGCCGATTCTGGCCCGTTTCTTGGACTATAACTCAGTTTTGGGCTCACGTAGTGATTTCCACGACCGATGAACACCGGTGTGTTTATGTGTCGGTCATCAACATTTGCAGTTTGGGCCGATTTTGGCCCGCTTCATGGACTATTACTCACTGATTTCAGGTCCCTGAGCAATTTCCATGATTGACGAAACCCGGGGTGCGTTTATGTATCGTTGATCAATAACCCTAGGTTTTACCGATTCAGGGCTCTTTCATGGACTATTACTCACCGTTTTGCAGTCCCAAAGCGATTTCGATGCTTGTCGAACCCCCAGATGTGCTTACGTGCTGGTCGTCAAGACTCGCAGATTGGGCCGATTCTGGCCCGTTTCCTGGACTATTACTCAGTTTTGCGGTCCCGAAGTGATTTCCACGATTGACGAACACCGGGGTGCATTTACGTGTCGGTCACCAACACTCACAATTTTGGCCGATTCTGGTACGTTTTCTGCACTATTACTCACCGTTGTGGGGTCCCGGAGCGATTTCCATGATTGACGATCCCTGGGGTGCGTTTACGTGCCCGTCGTCAACCCTCACAGTTTTGGCCAATTCTGGCCCGTTTCGTGAACTATTACTCACCGTTTTGGGATCCCAAAGCGATTTCCATAGTTATTGAACCCCAAGGTGCGCTTACATGTTGGTCATCAACAGTCACAGTTTTGGCCGATTCTGGCCCGTTCTGTCGACTATTACTCACTTTTTTGGGGTCCCAGAGTGATTTCCATGATTAACGAACCCCGGGGTGCGTTTACGTGTCAGACATCAACACTCGCGGTTTTTGACGATTTTGGCCAGTTTCATGGACTATTACTCACCGTTTTGCGGTCACGAAGAGATTTCCATAGTTGTTGAACCCCAAGGTGCGCTTACGTGTTGGTCATCAACTCTCATAGTATTGGCCAATTCTGGCCCGTTTCGTGGACTATTACTGACTGTTTTGGGGTCCCGGAGTGATTTCCACGATTAACAAACCCCATGGTGCGTTTAAGTGTCGGTCATCAACACTCGTGGTTTTTGTCGATTCTGGGCCGTTTCATGGACTATTACTCACATTTTTGGGGTCCCAAAGCGATTTCCATGGATGTCGAACCCCAAGGTGCGCTTATGTATCGGTCATCAACAATCACAGTTTCGGCCGATTCTGGCCCGTTTCTTGGACTATAACTCAGTTTTTGGCTCACGTAGTGATTTCCATGACCGACGAACACCGGTGTGTTTATGTGTCGGTCATCAACATTTGCAGTTTTGGCCGATTTTGGCCCGCTACATGGACTATTACTCACTGATTTCAGGTCCCTGCGCAATTTCCATGATTGACGAAACCCGGGGTGCGTTTAAGTATCGTTGATAAATAACCCTAGGTTTTACCGATTCAGGGCTCTTTCATGGACTATTACTCACCGTTTTGCAGTCCCAAAGCGATTTCGATGCTTGTCGAACCCCAAGATGTGCTTACGTGCTGGTCGTCAAGACTCGCAGATTGGGCCGATTCTGGCCCGTTTCCTGGACTATTACTCAGTTTTGGGGTCCCGAAGTGATTTCCACGATTGACGAACTCCGGGGTGCATTTACGTGTCGGTCACCAACACTCACAATTTTGGCCGATTCTGGTACGTTTTCTGCACTGTTACTCACCGTTGTGGGGTCCCGGAGCGATTTCCATGATTGACGATCCCTGGGGTGTGTTTACGTGCCCGTCGTCAACCCTCACAGTTTTGGCCAATTCTGGCCCGTTTCGTGAACTATTACTCACCGTTTTGGGATCCCAAAGCGATTTCCATAGTTATTGAACCCCAAGGTGCGCTTACATGTTGGTCATCAACAGTCACAGTTTTCGCCGATTCTGGCCCGTTCTGTCGACTATTACTCACTTTTTTGGGGTCCCAGAGTGATTTCCATGAATAACGAACCCCGGGGTGCGTTTACGTGTCAGACATCAACGCTCGCGTTTTTTGACGATTTTGGCCCGTTTCATGGACTATTACTCACCGTTTTGCGGTCACGAAGAGATTTCCATAGTTGTTGAACCCCAAGGTGCGCTTACGTGTTGGTCATCAACTCTCATAGTATTGGCCAACTCTGGCCCGTTTCGTGGACTATTACTGACTGTTTTGGGGTCCCGGAGTGATTTCCACGATTAACAAACCCCATGGTGCGTTTAAGTGTCGGTCATCAACACTCGTGGTTTTTGTCGATTCTGGGCCATTTCATGGACTATTACTCACATTTTTGGGGTCCCAAAGCGATTTCCATGGATGTCGAACCCCAAGGTGCGCTTATGTATCGGTCATCAACAATCGCAGTTTCGGCCGATTCTGACCCGTTTCTTGGACTATATCTCAGTTTTGGGCTCACGTAGTGATTTCCACGACCGACGAACACCGGTGTGTTTATGTGTCGGTCATCAACATTTGCAGTTTGGGCCGATTTTGGCCCGCTTCATGGACTATTACTCACTGATTTCAGGTCCTTGAGCAATTTCCATGATTGACGAAACCCGGGGTGCGTTTATGTATCGTTGATCAATAACCCTAGGTTTTACCGATTCAGGGCTCTTTCATGGACTATTACTCACCGTTTTGCAGTCCCAAAGCGATTTCGATGCTTGTCGAACCCCCAGATGTGCTTACGTGCTGGTCGTCAAGACTCGCAGATTGGGCCGATTCTGGCCCGTTTCCTGGACTATTACTCAGTTTTGGGGTCCCGAAGTGATTTCCACGATTGACGAACACCGGGGTGCATTTACGTGTTGGTCACCAACACTCACAATTTTGGCCGATTCTAGTATGTTTTCTGCACTGTTACTCACCGTTGTGGGGTCCCGGAGCGATTTCCATGATTGACGATCCCTGGGGTGCGTTTACGTGCCCGTCGTCAACCCTCTCAGTTTTGGCCAATTCTGACCTGTTTCGTGAACTATTACTCACCGTTTTGGGATCCCAAAGCGATTTCCATAGTTATTGAACCCCAAGGTGCGCTTACATGTTGGTCATCAACAGTCACAGTTTTGGCCGATTCTGGCCCGTTCTGTCGACTATTACTCACTTTTTTGGGGTCCCAGAGTGATTTCCATGAATAACGAACCCCGGGGTGCGTTTACGTGTCAGACATCAACGCTCGCGGTTTTTGACGATTCTGGCCGGTTTCATGGACTATTACTCACCGTTTTGCGGTCACGAAGAGATTTCCATAGTTGTTGAACCCCAAGGTGCGCTTACGTGTTGGTCATCAACTCTCATAGTATTGGCCAATTCTGGCCCGTTTCGTGGACTATTACTGACTGTTTTGGGGTCCCGGAGTGATTTCCACGATTAACAAACCCCATGGTGCGTTTAAGTGTCGGTCATCAACACTCGTGGTTTTTGTCGATTCTGGGCCGTTTCATGGACTATTACTCACATTTTTGGGGTCCCAAAGTGATTTCCATGGATGTCGAACCCCAAGGTGCGCTTATGTATCGGTCATCAACAATCGCAGTTTCGGCCGATTCTGGCCCGTTTCTTGGACTATAACTCAGTTTTTGGCTCACGTAGTTATTTCCACGACCGACGAACACCGGTGTGTTTATGTGTCGGTCATCAACATTTGCAGTTTGGGCCGATTTTGGCCCGCTTCATGGACTATTACTCACTGATTTCAGGTCCCTGAGCAATTTCCATGATTGACGAAACCCGGGGTGCGTTTATGTATCGTTGATCAATAACCCTAGGTTTTACCGATTCAGGGCTCTTTCATGGACTATTACTCACCGTTTTGCAGTCCCAAAGCGATTTCGATGCTTGTCGAACCCCAAGATGTGCTTACGTGCTGGTCGTCAAGACTCGCAGATTGGGCCGATTCTGGCCCGTTTCCTGGACTATTACTCAGTTTTGGGGTCCCGAAGTGATTTCCACGATTGACGAACACCAGGGTGCATTTACGTGTCGGTCACCAACACTCACAATTTTGGCCGATTCTGGTACGTTTTCTGCACTGTTCCTCACCGTTGTGGGTTCCCGGAGCGATTTCCATGATTGACGATCCCTGGGGTGCGTTTACGTGCCCGTCGTCAACACTCATGGTTTTTGTCGATTCTGGCCCATTTCGTGAACTATTACTCACCGTTTTGGGATCCCAAAGCGCTTTCCATAGTTATTGAACCCCAAGGTGCGCTTACATGTTGGTCATCAACAGTCACAGTTTTGGCCGATTCTGGCCCGTTCTGTCGACTATTACTCACTTTTTTGGGGTCCCAGAGTGATTTCCATGATTAACGAACCCCGGGTGCGTTTACGTGTCAGACATCAACACTCGCGGTTTTTGACGATTTTGGCCCGTTTCATGGACTATTACTCACCGTTTTGCGGTCACGGAGAGATTTCCATAGTTGTTGAACCCCAAGGTGCACTTACGTGTTGGTCATCAACTCTCATAGTATTGGCCAATTCTGGCCCGTTTCGTGGACTATTACTGACTGTTTTGGGGTCCCGGAGTGATTTCCACGATTAACAAACCCCATGGTGCGTTTAAGTGTCGGTCATCAACACTCGTGGTTTTTGTCGATTCTGGGCCGTTTCATGGACTATTACTCACATTTTTGGGGTCCCAAAGCGATTTCCATGGATGTCGAACTCCAAGGTGCGCTTATGTATCGGTCATCAACAATCACAGTTTCGGTCGATTCTGGCCCGTTTCTTGGACTATAACTCAGTTTTTGGCTCACGTAGTGATTTCCATGACCGACGAACACCGGTGTGTTTATGTGTCGGTCATCAACATTTGCAGTTTTGGCCGATTTTGGCCCGCTTCATGGACTATTACTCACTGATTTCAGGTCCCTGAGCAATTTCCATGATTGACGAAACCCGGGGTGCGTTTATGTATCGTTGATCAATAACCCTAGGTTTTACCGATTCAGGGCTCTTTCATGGACTATTACTCAACGTTTTGCAGTCCCAAAGCGATTTCGATGCTTGTCGAACCCCAAGATGTGCTTACGTGCTGGTCGTCAAGACTCGCAGATTGGGCCGATTCTGGCCCGTTTCCTGGACTATTACTCAGTTTTGGGGTCCCGAAGTGATTTCCACGATTGACGAACACCGGGGTGCATTTACGTGTCGGTCACCAACACTCACAATTTTGGCCGATTCTGGTACGTTTTCTGCACTGTTACTCACCGTTGTGGGGTCCCGGAGCGATTTCCATGATTGACGATCCCTGGGGTGTGTTTACGTGCCCGTCGTCAACCCTCACAGTTTTGGCCAATTCTGGCCCGTTTCGTGAACTATTACTCACCGTTTTGGGATCCCAAAGCGATTTCCATAGTTATTGAACCCCAAGGTGCGCTTACATGTTCGTCATCAATAGTCACAGTTTTGGCCGATTCTGGCCCGTTCTGTCGACTATTACTCACTTTTTTGGGGTCCCAGAGTGATTTCCATGAATAACGAACCCCGGGGTGCGTTTACGTGTCAGACATCAACGCTCGCGGTTTTTGACGATTTTGGCCCGTTTCATGGACTATTACTCACCGTTTTGCGGTCACGAAGAGATTTCCATAGTTGTTGAACCCCAAGGTGCGCTTACGTGTTGGTCATCAACTCTCATAGTATTGGCCAATTCTGGCCCGTTTCGTGGACTATTACTGACTGTTTTGGGGTCCCGGAGTGATTTCCACGATTAACAAACCCCATGGTGCGTTTAAGTGTCGGTCATCAACACTCGTGGTTTTTGTCGATTCTGGGCCGTTTCATGGACTATTACTCAC
>NW_025228162.1:11971-16548 GCF_018294505.1 Triticum aestivum | reverse complement strand
GTTTCGTGAACTATTACTCACCGTTTTGGGATCCCAAAGCGATTTCCATAGTTATTGAACCCCAAGGTGCGCTTACATGTTGGTCATCAACAGTCACAGTTTTGGCCGATTCTGGCCCGTTCTGTCGACTATTACTCACTTTTTTGGGGTCCCAGAGTGATTTCCATGAATAACGAACCCCGGGGTGCGTTTACGTGTCAGACATCAACGCTCGCGGTTTTTGACGATTCTGGCCGGTTTCATGGACTATTACTCACCGTTTTGCGGTCACGAAGAGATTTCCATAGTTGTTGAACCCCAAGGTGCGCTTACGTGTTGGTCATCAACTCTCATAGTATTGGCCAATTCTGGCCCGTTTCGTGGACTATTACTGACTGTTTTGGGGTCCCGGAGTGATTTCCACGATTAACAAACCCCATGGTGCGTTTAAGTGTCGGTCATCAACACTCGTGGTTTTTGTCGATTCTGGGCCGTTTCATGGACTATTACTCACATTTTTGGGGTCCCAAAGCGATTTCCATGGATGTCGAACCCCAAGGTGCGCTTATGTATCGGTCATCAACAATCGCAGTTTCGGCCGATTCTGGCCCGTTTCTTGGACTATAACTCAGTTTTTGGCTCACGTAGTTATTTCCACGACCGACGAACACCGATGTGTTTATGTGTCGGTCATCAACATTTGCAGTTTGGGCCGATTTTGGCCCGCTTCATGGACTATTACTCACTGATTTCAGGTCCCTGAGCAATTTCCATGATTGACGAAACCCGGGGTGCGTTTATGTATCGTTGATCAATAACCCTAGGTTTTACCGATTCAGGGCTCTTTCATGGACTATTACTCACCGTTTTGCAGTCCCAAAGCGATTTCGATGCTTGTCGAACCCCAAGATGTGCTTACGTGCTGGTCGTCAAGACTCGCAGATTGGGCCGATTCTGGCCCGTTTCCTGGACTATTACTCAGTTTTGGGGTCCCGAAGTGATTTCCACGATTGACGAACACCGGGGTGCATTTACGTGTCGGTCACCAACACTCACAATTTTGGTCGATTCTGGTACGTTTTCTGCACTGTTACTCACCGTTGTGGGGTCCCGGAGCGATTTCCATGATTGACGATACCTGGGGTGCGTTTACGTGCCCGTCGTCAACACTCGTGGTTTTTGTCGATTCTGGCCCGTTTCGTGAACTATTACTCACCGTTTTGGGATCCCAAAGCGCTTTCCATAGTTATTGAACCCCAAGGTGCGCTTACATGTTGGTCATCAACAGTCACAGTTTTGGCCGATTCTGGCCCGTTCTGTCGACTATTACTCACTTTTTTGGGGTCCCAGAGTGATTTCCATGATTAACGAACCCCGGGGTGCGTTTACGTGTCAGACATCAACACTCGCGGTTTTTGACGATTTTGGCCCGTTTCATGGACTATTACTCACCGTTTTGCGGTCACGAAGAGATTTCCATAGTTGTTGAACCCCAAGGTGCGCTTACGTGTTGGTCATCAACTCTCATAGTATTGGCCAATTCTGGCCCGTTTCGTGGACTATTACTGACTGTTTTGGGGTCCCGGAGTGATTTCCACGATCAACAAACCCCATGGTGCGTTTAAGTGTCGGTCATCAACACTCGTGGTTTTTGTCGATTCTGGGCCGTTTCATGGACTATTACTCACATTTTTGGGGTCCCAAAGCGATTTCCATGGATGTCAAACCCCAAGGTGCGCTTATGTATCGGTCATCAACAATCGCAGTTTCGGCCGATTCTGACCCGTTTCTTGGACTATATCTCAGTTTTGGGCTCACGTAGTGATTTCCACGACCGACGAACACCGGTGTGTTTATGTGTCGGTCATCAACATTTGCAGTTTGGGCCGATTTTGGCCCGCTTCATGGACTATTACTCACTGATTTCAGGTCCCTGAGCAATTTCCATGATTGACGAAACCCGGGGTGCGTTTATGTATCGTTGATCAATAACCCTAGGTTTTACCGATTCGGGGCTCTTTCATGGATTATTACTCACCGTTTTGCAGTCCCAAAGCGATTTCGATGCTTGTCGAACCCCCAGATGTGCTTACGTGCTGGTCGTCAAGACTCGCAGATTGGGCCGATTCTGGCCCGTTTCCTGGACTATTACTTAGTTTTGGGGTCCCGAAGTGATTTCCACGATTGACGAACACCGGGGTGCATTTACGTGTCGGTCACCAACACTCACAATTTTGGCCGATTCTGGTATGTTTTCTGCACTGTTACTCACCGTTGTGGGGTCCCGGAGCGATTTCCATGATTGACGATCCCTGGGGTGCGTTTACGTGCCTGTCGTCAACACTCGTGGTTTTTGTCGATTCTGGCCCGTTTCGTGAACTATTACTCACCGTTTTGGGATCCCAAAGCGATTTCCATAGTTATTGAACCCCAAGGTGCGCTTACATGTTGGTCATCAACAGTCACAGTTTTGGCCGATTCTGGCCCGTTCTGTCGACTATTACTCACTTTTTTGGGGTCCCAGAGTGATTTCCATGAATAACGAACCCCGGGGTGCGTTTACGTGTCAGACATCAACGCTCGCGGTTTTTGACGATTCTGGCCGGTTTCATGGACTATTACTCACCGTTTTGCGGTCACGAAGAGATTTCCATAGTTGTTGAACCCCAAGGTGCGCTTACGTGTTGGTCATCAACTCTCATAGTATTGGCCAATTCTGGCCCGTTTCGTGGACTATTACTGACTGTTTTGGGGTCCCGGAGTGATTTCCACGATTAACAAACCCCATGGTGCGTTTAAGTGTCGGTCATCAACACTCGTGGTTTTTGTCGATTCTGGGCCGTTTCATGGACTATTACTCACATTTTTGGGGTCCCAAAGCGATTTCCATGGATGTCGAACCCCAAGGTGCGCTTATGTATCGGTCATCAACAATCGCAGTTTCGGCCGATTCTGGCCCGTTTCTTGGACTATAACTCAGTTTTTGGCTCACGTAGTTATTTCCACGACCGACGAACACCGATGTGTTTATGTGTCGGTCATCAACATTTGCAGTTTGGGCCGATTTTGGCCCGCTTCATGGACTATTACTCACTGATTTCAGGTCCCTGAGCAATTTCCATGATTGACGAAACCCGGGGTGCGTTTATGTATCGTTGATCAATAACCCTAGGTTTTACCGATTCAGGGCTCTTTCATGGACTATTACTCACCGTTTTGCAGTCCCAAAGCGATTTCGATGCTTGTCGAACCCCAAGATGTGCTTACGTGCTGGTCGTCAAGACTCGCAGATTGGGCCGATTCTGGCCCGTTTCCTGGACTATTACTCAGTTTTGGGGTCCCGAAGTGATTTCCACGATTGACGAACACCGGGGTGCATTTACGTGTCGGTCACCAACACTCACAATTTTGGTCGATTCTGGTACGTTTTCTGCACTGTTACTCACCGTTGTGGGGTCCCGGAGCGATTTCCATGATTGACGATACCTGGGGTGCGTTTACGTGCCCGTCGTCAACACTCGTGGTTTTTGTCGATTCTGGCCCGTTTCGTGAACTATTACTCACCGTTTTGGGATCCCAAAGCGCTTTCCATAGTTATTGAACCCCAAGGTGCGCTTACATGTTGGTCATCAACAGTCACAGTTTTGGCCGATTCTGGCCCGTTCTGTCGACTATTACTCACTTTTTTGGGGTCCCAGAGTGATTTCCATGATTAACGAACCCCGGGGTGCGTTTACGTGTCAGACATCAACACTCGCGGTTTTTGACGATTTTGGCCCGTTTCATGGACTATTACTCACCGTTTTGCGGTCACGAAGAGATTTCCATAGTTGTTGAACCCCAAGGTGCGCTTACGTGTTGGTCATCAACTCTCATAGTATTGGCCAATTCTGGCCCGTTTCGTGGACTATTACTGACTGTTTTGGGGTCCCGGAGTGATTTCCACGATCAACAAACCCCATGGTGCGTTTAAGTGTCGGTCATCAACACTCGTGGTTTTTGTCGATTCTGGGCCGTTTCATGGACTATTACTCACATTTTTGGGGTCCCAAAGCGATTTCCATGGATGTCAAACCCCAAGGTGCGCTTATGTATCGGTCATCAACAATCGCAGTTTCGGCCGATTCTGACCCGTTTCTTGGACTATATCTCAGTTTTGGGCTCACGTAGTGATTTCCACGACCGACGAACACCGGTGTGTTTATGTGTCGGTCATCAACATTTGCAGTTTGGGCCGATTTTGGCCCGCTTCATGGACTATTACTCACTGATTTCAGGTCCCTGAGCAATTTCCATGATTGACGAAACCCGGGGTGCGTTTATGTATCGTTGATCAATAACCCTAGGTTTTAC
Organism: Triticum aestivum; assembly: GCF_018294505.1. Taxonomy (NCBI): domain Eukaryota; kingdom Viridiplantae; phylum Streptophyta; class Magnoliopsida; order Poales; family Poaceae; genus Triticum; species Triticum aestivum. The sequence continues at coordinate 12,216 of NW_025228162.1, read as the reverse complement.
CGATTCGGGGCTCTTTCATGGATTATTACTCACCGTTTTGCAGTCCCAAAGCGATTTCGATGCTTGTCGAACCCCCAGATGTGCTTACGTGCTGGTCGTCAAGACTCGCAGATTGGGCCGATTCTGGCCCGTTTCCTGGACTATTACTTAGTTTTGGGGTCCCGAAGTGATTTCCACGATTGACGAACACCGGGGTGCATTTACGTGTCGGTCACCAACACTCACAATTTTGGCCGATTCTGGTA
>NW_025228162.1:0-11961 GCF_018294505.1 Triticum aestivum | reverse complement strand
ATTCTGGCCCGTTTCGTGAACTATTACTCACCGTTTTGGGATCCCAAAGCGATTTCCATAGTTATTGAACCCCAAGGTGCGCTTACATGTTGGTCATCAACAGTCACAGTTTTGGCCGATTCTGGCCCGTTCTGTCGACTATTACTCACTTTTTTGGGGTCCCAGAGTGATTTCCATGAATAACGAACCCCGGGGTGCGTTTACGTGTCAGACATCAACGCTCGCGGTTTTTGACGTTTCTGGCCGGTTTCATGGACTATTACTCACCGTTTTGCGGTCACGAAGAGATTTCCATAGTTGTTGAACCCCAAGGTGCGCTTACGTGTTGGTCATCAACTCTCATAGTATTGGCCAATTCTGGCCCGTTTCGTGGACTATTACTGACTGTTTTGGGGTCCCGGAGTGATTTCCACGATTAACAAACCCCATGGTGCGTTTAAGTGTCGGTCATCAACACTCGTGGTTTTTGTCGATTCTGGGCCGTTTCATGGACTATTACTCACATTTTTGGGGTCCCAAAGCGATTTCCATGGATGTCAAACTCCAAGGTGCGCTTATGTATCGGTCATCAACAATCGCAGTTTCGGTCGATTCTGGCCCGTTTCTTGGACTATAACTCAGTTTTTGGCTCACGTAGTGATTTCCATGACCGACGAACACCGGTGTGTTTATGTGTCGGTCATCAACATTTGCAGTTTTGGCCGATTTTGGCCCGCTTCATGGACTATTACTCACTGATTTCAGGTCCCTGAGCAATTTCCATGATTGACGAAACCCGGGGTGCGTTTATGTATCGTTGATCAATAACCCTAGGTTTTACCGATTCAGGGCTCTTTCATGGACTATTACTCACCGTTTTGCAGTCCCAAAGCGATTTCGATGCTTGTCGAACCCCAAGATGTGCTTACGTGCTGGTCGTCAAGACTCGCAGATTGGGCCGATTCTGGCCCGTTTCCTGGACTATTACTCAGTTTTGGGGTCCCGAAGTGATTTCCACGATTGACGAACACCGGGGTGCATTTACGTGTCGGTCACCAACACTCACAATTTTGGCCGATTCTGGTACGTTTTCTGCACTGTTACTCACCGTTGTGGGGTCCCGGAGCGATTTCCATGATTGACGATCCCTGGGGTGTGTTTACGTGCCCGTCGTCAACCCTCACAGTTTTGGCCAATTCTTACCCGTTTCGTGAACTATTACTCACCGTTTTGGGATCCCAAAGCGCTTTCCATAGTTATTGAACCCCAAGGTGCGCTTACATGTTGGTCATCAACAGTCACAGTTTTGGCCGATTCTGGCCCGTTCTGTCGACTATTACTCACTTTTTTGGGGTCCCAGAGTGATTTCCATGATTAACGAACCCCGGGGTACGTTTACGTGTCAGACATCAACACTCGCGGTTTTTGACGATTTTGGCCCGTTTCATGGACTATTACTTACCGTTTTGCGGTCACGAAGAGATTTCCATAGTTGTTGAACCCCAAGGTGCGCTTACGTGTTGGTCATCAACTCTCATAGTATTGGCCAATTCTGGCCCGTTTCGTGGACTATTACTTACCGTTTTGCGGTCACGAAGAGATTTCCATAGTTGTTGAACCCCAAGGTGTGCTTACGTGTTGGTCATCAACTCTCATAGTATTGGCCAATTCTGGCCCGTTTCGTGGACTATTACTGACTGTTTTGGGGTCCCGGAGTGATTTCCACGATTAACAAACCCCATGGTGCGTTTAAGTGTCGGTCATCAACACTCGTGGTTTTTGTCGATTCTGGGCCGTTTCATGGACTATTACTCACATTTTTGGGGTCCCAAAGCGATTTCCATGGATGTCGAACCCCAAGGTGCGCTTATGTATCGGTCATCAACAATCACAGTTTCGGCCGATTCTGGCCCGTTTCTTGGACTATAACTCAGTTTTTGGCTCACGTAGTGATTTCCATGACCGACGAACACCGGTGTGTTTATGTGTCGGTCATCAACATTTGTAGTTTTGGCCGATTTTGGCCCGCTTCATGGACTATTACTCACTGATTTCAGGTCCCTGAGCAATTTCCATGATTGACGAAACCCGGGGTGCGTTTATGTATCGTTGATCAATAACCCTAGGTTTTACCGATTCAGGGCTCTTTCATGGACTATTACTCACCGTTTTGCAGTCCCAAAGCGATTTCGATGCTTGTCGAACCCCAAGATGTGCTTACGTGCTGGTCGTCAAGACTCGCAGATTGGGCCGATTCTGGCCCGTTTCCTGGACTATTACTCAGTTTTGGGGTTCCGAAGTGATTTCCACGATTGACGAACACCGGGGTGCATTTACGTGTCGGTCACCAACACTCACAATTTTGGCCGATTTTGGTATGTTTTCTGCACTGTTACTCACCGTTGTGGGGTCCCGGAGCGATTTCCATGATTGACGATCCCTGGGGTGTGTTTACGTGCCCGTCGTCAACCCTCACAGTTTTGGCCAATTCTGGCCCGTTTCGTGAACTATTACTCACCGTTTTGGGATCCCAAAGCGATTTCCATAGTTATTGAACCCCAAGGTGCGCTTACATGTTGGTCATCAACAGTCACAGTTTTGGCCGATTCTGGCCCGTTCTGTCCACTATTACTCACTTTTTTGGGGTCCCAGAGTGATTTCCATGATTAACGAACCCCGGGGTGCGTTTACGTGTCAGACATCAACGCTCGCGGTTTTTGACGATTCTGGCCGGTTTCATGGATTATTACTCACTGTTTTGCGGTCACGAAGAGATTTCCATAGTTGTTGAACCCCAAGGTGCGCTTACGTGTTGGTCATCAACTCTCATAGTATTGGCCAATTCTGGCCCGTTTCGTGGACTATTACTGACTGTTTTGGGGTCCCGGAGTGATTTCCACGATTAACAAACCCCATGGTGCGTTTAAGTGTCGGTCATCAACACTCGTGGTTTTTGTCGATTCTGGGCCGTTTCATGGACTATTACTCACATTTTTGGGGTCCCAAAGCGATTTCCATGGATGTCGAACCCCAAGGTGCGCTTATGTATCGGTCATCAACAATCGCAGTTTCGGTCGATTCTGGCCCGTTTCTTGGACTATAACTCAGTTTTTGGCTCACGTAGTGATTTCCACGACCGACGAACACCGGTGTGTTTATGTGTCGGTCATCAACATTTGCAGTTTTGGCCGATTTTGGCCCGCTTCATGGACTATTACTCACTGATTTCAGGTCCCTGAGCAATTTCCATGATTGACGAAACCCGGGGTGCGTTTATGTATCGTTGATCAATAACCCTAGGTTTTACCGATTCAGGGCTCTTTCATGGACTATTACTCACCGTTTTGCAGTCCCAAAGCGATTTCGATGCTTGTCGAACCCCAAGATGTGCTTACGTGCTGGTCGTCAAGACTCGCAGATTGGGCCGATTCTGGCCCGTTTCCTGGACTATTACTCAGTTTTGGGGTCCCGAAGTGATTTCCACGATTGACGAACACCGGGGTGCATTTACGTGTCGGTCATCAACACTCACAATTTTGGCCGATTCTGGTACATTTTGTGCACTGTTACTCACCGTTGTGGGGTCCCGGAGCGATTTCCATGATTGACGATCCCTGGGGTGCGTTTACGTGCCCTCGTCAACCCTCACAGTTTTGGCCAATTCTGACCCGTTTCGTGAACTATTACTCACCGTTTTGGGATCCCAAAGCGATTTCCATAGTTATTGAACCCCAAGGTGCGCTTACATGTCGGTCATCAACAGTCACAGTTTTGGCCGATTCTGGCCCGTTTTCTGGACTATTACTCACTTTTTTGGGGTCCCAGAGTGATTTCCATGATTAACGAACCCCGAGGTGCGTTTACGTGTCAGACATCAACACTCGCGGTTTTTGACGATTCTGGCCCGTTTCATGGACTATTACTCACCGTTTTGCGGTCACGAAGCGATTTCCATCGTTGTTGAACCCCAAGGTGCGCTTACGTGTTGGTCATCAACTCTCATAGTATTGGCCAATTCTGGCCCGTTTCGTGGACTATTACTGACTGTTTTGGGGTCCCGGAGTGATTTCCACGATTAACAAACCCCATGGTGCGTTTAAGTGTCGGTCATCAACACTCGTGGTTTTTGTCGATTCTGGGCTGTTTCATGGACTATTACTCACATTTTTGGGGTCCCAAAGCGATTTCCATGGATGTCGAACCCCAAGGTGTGCTTACGTATCGGTCATCAACAATCGCAGTTTCAGCCGATTCTGGCCCGTTTCTTGGACTATAACTCAGTTTTGGGCTCACGTAGTGATTTCCACGACCGACGAACACCGGTGTGTTTATGTGTCGGTCATCAACATTTGCAGTTTTGGCCGATTTTGGCCCGCTTCATGGACTATTACTCACTGATTTCAGGTCCCTGAGCAATTTCCATGATTGACGAAACCCGGGGTGCGTTTATGTATCGTTGATCAATAACCCTAGGTTTTACCGATTCAGGGCTCTTTCATGGACTATTACTCACCGTTTTGCAGTCCCAAAGCGATTTCGATGCTTGTCGAACCCCAAGATGTGCTTACGTGCTGGTCGTCAAGACTCGCAGATTGGGCCGATTCTGGCCCGTTTCCTGGACTATTACTCAGTTTTGGGGTCCCGAAGTGATTTCCACAATTGACGAACACCGAGGTGCATTTACGTGTCGGTCACCAACACTCACAATTTTGGCCGATTCTGGTACACTTTCTGCACTGTTACTCACCGTTGTGGGGTCCCGGAGCGATTTCCATGATTGACAATCCCTGGGGTGTGTTTACGTGCCCGTCGTCAACCCTCACAGTTTTGGCCAATTCTGGCCCGTTTCGTGAACTATTACTCACCGTTTTGGGATCCCAAAGCGATTTCCATAGTTACTGAACCCCAAGGTGCGCTTACATGTTGGTCATCAACAGTCACAGTTTTGGCCGATTCTGGCCCGTTCTGTCGACTATTACTCACTTTTTTGGGGTCCCAGAGTGATTTCCATGAATAACGAACCCCGGGGTGCGTTTACGTGTCAGACATCAACGCTCGCGGTTTTTGACGATTTTGGCCCGTTTCATGGACTATTACTCACCGTTTTGCGGTCACGAAGAGATTTCCATAGTTGTTGAACCCCAAGGTGCGCTTACGTGTTGGTCATCAACTCTCATAGTATTGGCCAATTCTGGCCCGTTTCGTGGACTATTACTGACTGTTTTGGGGTCCCGGAGTGATTTCCACGATTAACAAACCCCATGGTGCGTTTAAGTGTCGGTCATCAACACTCGTGGTTTTTGTCGATTCTGGCCCGTTTCATGGACTATTACTCACATTTTTGGGGTCCCAAAGGAATTTGCATGGATGTCGAACCCCAAGGTGCGCTTACGTATCGGTCATCAACAATCGCAGTTTCGGCTGATTCTGGCCCGTTTCTTGGACTATTACTCAGTTTTGCGGTAACGTAGTGATTTCCACGACCAACGAACACCGGTGTGTTTATGTGTCGGTCATCAACATTTGCAGTTTTGGCCGATTTTGGCCCGTTTCATGGACTAGTACTCACTGATTTCGGGTCCCTGAGCGATTTCCATGATTGAAGAACCCCGCGGTGCGTTTATGTATCGTTGATCAATAACCCTAGGTTTTACCGATTCAGGGCTCTTTCATGGACTATTACTCACCGTTTTGCAGTCCCAAAGTGATTTCCATGCTTGTTGAACCCCAAGATGTGCTTACGTGCTGGTCGTCAAGACTCGCAGATTGGGCCGATTCTGGCCCGTTTCTCTGACTATTACTCAGTTTTGGGGTCTCGAAGTGATTTCCACGATTGATGAACACCGGGGTGCGTTTACGTGTCCGTCATCAACACTCACAATTTTGGCCCATTCTGGTACGTTTTGTGCACTGTTACTCACCGTTTTGGGGTCCCAGAGCGATTTCCATGATTGACGATCCCTCGGGTGCGTTTACGTGCCCGTCGTCAACCCTCACAGTTTTGGCGAATTGTGACCCATTTCGTGGACTATTACTCACCGTTTTGGGATCCCAAAGCCATTTCCATAGTTATTGAACCCCAAGGTGTGCTTACATGTCGGTCATCAACAGTCACAGTTTTGGCCGATTCTGGCCCGTTTTGTGGACTATTACTCACTTTTTTGGGGTCCCAGAGTGATTTCCATGATTAACGAATCCCTGGGTGCGTTTACGTGTCAGACATCAACACTCGCGGTTTTTGACGATTCTGGACCGTTTCATGGACTATTACTCACCGTTTTGCGGTCACGAAGCGATTTCCATAGTTGTTGAATCCCAAGGTGCGCTTACGTTTCGGTCATCAACTCTCATATTATTGGCCAATTCTGGCCCGTTTCGTGGACTATTACTGATTGTTTTGGGGTCCCGAAGTGATTTCCACGATTAACAAACCCCGTGGTGCGTTTAACTGTCGGTCATCAACACTCGTGGTTTTTGTCGATTCTGGCCCGTTTCATGGACTATTACTCACATTTTTGGGGTCCCAAAGCAATTTGCATGGATGTCGAACCCCAAGGTGCGCTTACGTATCGGTCATCAACAATCGCAGTTTCGGCTGATTCTGGCCCGTTTCTTGGACTATTACTCAGTTTTGGGGTAACGTAGTGATTTCCACGACCAACGAACACCGGTGTGTTTATGTGTCGGTCATCAACATTTGCAGTTTTGGCCGATTTTGGCCCGTTTCATGGACTATTACTCACTGATTTCGGGTCCCTGAGCGATTTCCATGATTGAAGAACCCCGGGGTGCGTTTATGTATCGTTGATCAATAACCCTAGGTTTTACCGATTCAGGGCTCTTTCATGGACTATTACTCACCGTTTTGCAGTCCCAAAGTGATTTCCATGCTTGTTGAACCCCAAGATGTGCTGACGTGCTGGTCGTCAAGACGCGCAGATTGGGCCGATTCTGGCCCGTTTCTCTGACTATTACTCAGTTTTGGGGTCTCGAAGTGATTTCCACGATTGACGAACACCGGGGTGCGTTTACGTGTCCGTCATCAACACTCACAATTTTGGCCCATTCTGGTACGGTTTGTGCACTGTTACTCACCGTTTTGGGGTCCCAGAGCGATTTCCATGATTGACGATCCCTGGGGTGCGTTTACGTGCCCGTCGTCAACCCTCACAGTTTTGGCGAATTGTGACCCATTTCGTGGACTATTACTCACCGTTTTGGGATCCCAAAGCCATTTCCACAGTTATTGAACCCCAAGGTGTGCTTACATGTCGGTCATCAACAGTCACAGTTTTGGCCGATTCTGGCCTGTTTTGTGGACTATTACTCACTTTTTTGGGGTCCCAGAGTGATTTCCATGATTAACGAATCCCGGGGTGCGTTTACGTGTCAGACATCAACACTCGCGGTTTTTGACGATTCTGGCCCGTTTCATGGACTATTACTCACCGTTTTGCGGTCACGAAGCGATTTCCATAGTTGTTGAATCCCAAGGTGCGCTTACGTTTCGGTCATCAACTCTCATAGTATTGGCCAATTCTGGCCCGTTTCGTGGACTATTACGGATTGTTTTGGGGTCCCGGAGTGATTTCCACGATTAACAAACCCCGTGGTGCGTTTAACTGTCGGTCATCAACACTCGTGGTTTTTGTCGATTCTGGCCCGTTTCATGGACTATTACTCACATTTTTGGGGTCCCAAAGCAATTTGCATGGATGTCGAACCCCAAGGTGCGCTTACGTATCGGTCATCAACAATCGCAGTTTCGGCTGATTCTGGCCCGTTTCTTGGACTATTACTCAGTTTTGGGGTAACGTAGTGATTTCCACGACCAACGAACACCGGTGTGTTTATGTGTCGGTCATCAACATTTGCAGTTTTGGCCGATTTTGGCCCGTTTCATGGACTATTACTCACTGATTTCGGGTCCCTGAGCGATTTCCATGATTGAAGAACCCCGGGGTGCGTTTATGTATCGTTGATCAATAACCCTAGGTTTTACCGATGCAGGGCTCTTTCATGGACTATTACTCACCGTTTTGCAGTCCCAAAGTGATTTCCATGCTTGTTGAACCCCAAGATGTGCTTACGTGCTGGTCGTCAAGACTCGCAGATTGGGCCGATTCTGGCCCGTTTCTCTGACTATTACTCAGTTTTGGGGTCTCGAAGTGATTTCCACGATTGACGAACACCGGGGTGCGTTTACGTGTCCGTCATCAACACTCACAATTTTGGCCCATTCTGGTACGTTTTGTGCACTGTTACTCACCGTTTTGGGGTCCCAGAGCGATTTCCATGATTGACGATCCCTGGGGTGCGTTTACGTGCCCGTCGTCAACCCTCACAGTTTTGGCGAATTGTGACCCATTTCGTGGACTATTACTCACCATTTTGGGATCCCAAAGCCATTTCCATAGTTATTGAACCCCAAGGTGTGCTTACATGTCGGTCATCAACAGTCACAGTTTTGGCCGATTCTGGCCCGTTTTGTGGACTATTACTCACTTTTTTGGGGTCCCAGAGTGATTTCCATGATTAACGAATCCCGGGGTGCGTTTACGTGTCAGACATCAACACTCGCGGTTTTTGACGATTCTGGCCCGTTTCATGGACTATTACTCACCGTTTTGCGGACACGAAGCGATTTCCATAGTTGTTGAATCCCAAGGTGCGCTTACGTTTCGGTCATCAACTCTCATAGTATTGGCCAATTCTGGCCCGTTTCGTGGACTATTACTGATTGTTTTGGGGTCCCGGAGTGATTTCCACGATTAACAAACCCCGTGGTGCGTTTAACTGTCGGTCATCAACACTCGTGGTTTTTGTCGATTCTGGCCCGTTTCATGGACTATTACTCACATTTTTGGGGTCCCAAAGCAATTTGCATGGATGTCGAACCCCAAGGTGCGCTTACGTATCGGTCATCAACAATCGCAGTTTCGGCTGATTCTGGCCCATTTCTTGACTATTACTCAGTGTTGGGGTAACGTAGTGATTTCCACGACCAACGAACACCGGTGTGTTTATGTGTCGGTCATCAACATTTGCAGTTTTGGCCTATTTTGGCCCGTTTCATGGACTATTACTCACTGATTTCGGGTCCCTGAGCGATTTCCATGATTGAAGAACCCCAGGGTGCGTTTATGTATTGTTGATCAATAACCCTAGGTTTTACCGATTCAGGGCTCTTTCATGGACTATTACTCACCGTTTTGCAGTCCCAAAGTGATTTCCATGCTTGTTGAACCCCAAGATGTGCTTACGTGCTGGTCGTCAAGACTCGCAGATTGGGCCGATTCTGGCCCGTTTCTCTGACTATTACTCAGTTTTGGGGTCTCAAAGTGATTTCCACGATTGACGAACACCGGGGTGCGTTTACGTGTCCGTCATCAACACTCACAATTTTGGCCCATTCTGGTACGTTTTGTGCACTGTTACTCACTGTTTTGGGGTCCCAGAGCGATTTCCATGATTGACGATCCCTGGGGTGCGTTTACGTGCCGTCGTCAACCCTCACAGTTTTGGCGAATTGTGACCCATTTCGTGGACTATTACTCACCGTTTTGGGATCCCAAAGCCATTTCCATAGTTATTGAACCCCAAGGTGTGCTTACATGTCGGTCATCAACAGTCACAGTTTTGGCCGATTCTGGCCCGTTTTGTGGACTATTACTCACTTTTTTGGGGTCCCAGAGTGATTTCCATGATTAACGAATCCCGGGGTGCGTTTACGTGTCAGACATCAACACTCGCGGTTTTTGACGATTCTGGCCCGTTTCATGGACTATTACTCACCGTTTTGCGGTCACGAAGCGATTTCCATAGTTGTTGAATCCCAAGGTGCGCTTACGTTTCGGTCATCAACTCTCATAGTATTGGCCAATTCTGGCCCGTTTCGTGGACTATTACTGATTGTTTTGGGGTCCCGGAGTGATTTCCACGATTAACAAACCCCGTGGTGCATTTAACTGTCGGTCATCAACACTCGTGGTTTTTGTCGATTCTGGCCCGTTTCATGGACTATTACTCACATTTTTGGGGTCCCAAAGCAATTTGCATGGATGTCGAACCCCAAGGTGCGCTTACGTATCGGTCATCAACAATCGCAGTTTCGGCTGATTCTGGCCCGTTTCTTGGACTATTACTCAGTTTTGGGGTAACGTAGTGATTTCCACGACCAACGAACACCGGTGTGTTTATGTGTCGGTCATCAACATTTGCAGTTTTGGCCGATTTTGGCCCGTTTCATGGACTATTACTCACTGATTTCGGGTCCCTGAGCGATTTCCATGATTGAAGAACCCCGCGGTGCGTTTATGTATCGTTGATCAATAACCCTAGGTTTTACCGATTCAGGGCTCTTTCATGGACTATTACTCACCGTTTTGCAGTCCCAAAGTGATTTCCATGCTTGTTGAACCCCAAGATGTGCTTACGGGCTGGTCGTCAAGACTCGCAGATTGGGCCGATTCTGGCCCGTTTCTCTGACTATTATTCAGTTTTGGGGTCTCGAAGTGATTTCCACGATTGACGAACACCGGGGTGCGTTTACGTGTCCGTCATCAACACTCACAATTTTGGCCCATTCTGGTACGTTTTGTGCACTGTTACTCACCGTTTTGGGGTCCCAGAGCGATTTCCATGATTGACGATCCCTGGGGTGCGTTTACGTGCCCGTCGTCAACCCTCACAGTTTTGGCGAATTGTTACCTATTTCGTGGACTATTACTCACCGTTTTGGGATCCCAAAGCCATTTCCATAGTTATTGAACCCCAAGGTGTGCTTACATGTCGGTCATCAACAGTCACAGTTTTGGCCGATTCTGGCCCGTTTTGTGGACTATTACTCACTTTTTTGGGGTCCCAGAGTGATTTCCATGATTAACGAATCCCGGGGTGCGTTTACGTGTCAGACATCAACACTCACGGTTTTTGACGATTCTGGCCCGTTTCATGGACTATTACTCACCGTTTTGCGGTCACGAAGCGATTTCCATAGTTGTTGAATCCCAAGGTGCGCTTACGTTTCGGTCATCAACTCTCATAGTATTGGCCAATTCTGGCCCGTTTCGTGGACTATTACTGATTGTTTTGGGGTCCCGGAGTGATTTCCACGATTAACAAACCCCATGGTGCGTTTAACTGTCGGTCATCAACACTCGTGGTTTTTGTCGATTCTGGCCCGTTTCATGGACTATTACTCACATTTTTGGGGTCCCAAAGCAATTTGCATGGATGTCGAACCCCAAGGTGCGCTTACGTATCGGTCATCAACAATCGCAGTTTCGGCTGATTCTGCCCCGTTTCTTGGACTATTACTCAGTTTTGGGGTAACGTAGTGATTTCCACGACCAACGAACACCGGTGTGTTTATGTGTCGGTCATCAACATTTGCATTTTTGGCCGATTTTGGCCCGTTTCATGGACCATTACTCACTGATTTCGGGTCCCTGAGCGATTTCCATGATTGAAGAACCCCGCGGTGCGTTTATGTATCGTTGATCAATAACCCTAGGTTTTACCGATTCAGGGCTCTTTCATGGACTATTACTCACCGTTTTGCAGTCCCAAAGTGATTTCCATGCTTGTTGAACCCCAAGATGTGCTTACGGGCTGGTCGTCAAGACTCGCAGATTGGGCCGATTCTGGCCCGTTTCTCTGACTATTATTCAGTTTTGGGGTCTCGAAGTGATTTCCACGATTGACGAACACCGGGGTGCGTTTACGTGTCCGTCATCAACACTCACAATTTTTGCCCATTCTGGTACGTTTTGTGCACTGTTACTCACCGTTTTGGGGTCCCAGAGCGATTTCCATGATTGACGATCCCTGGGGTGCGTTTACGTGCCCGTCGTCAACCCTCACAGTTTTCGCGAATTGTGACCCATTTCGTGGACTATTACTCACCGTTTTGGGATCCCAAAGCCATTTCCATAGTTATTGAACCCCAAGGTGTGCTTACATGTCGGTCATCAACAGTCA